>NC_058369.1:77378652-77679346 GCF_018350175.1 Felis catus
AATAACATTCTTGATCAATTCATTTGTTTCCTTGCCTTAATCTACTTTGCTTTTGTTTCACAGGTTATACCAGGAAAACAAAATTTCTAAAATTCTCCTCTTACCAACTCAATTAAGATTTTTGGCAAGGAAAGAATGAGGGGAAACAAAAACCCCAGATGGGATGGCCTTTTGTGTGTGTGTGTGTGTGTTTGTTATGCAGACATTTGCCCATAGAACTGAGTTCTCAAATTATACTCTTTGCTGATCAGAGATAACTATAAAATATCATTTAAAACTGGAAGAAAATGGGATCGAAATTAACCTTTAGAAATCATTTGCACTAAAGAAAGCAAAGTCTACACTGAGGAAAAAAAAACCTCATCAAATGGAGTTGTAGCATTATTGCTCGTACATGAGAAGTTCATCTAGCTCTTGTTCAGGCTGAGTATTAATGCTTTCAGAGCAACTTTAGTAACATTAACATTACGCAACCAAATCAGGATTAGAGGAAGTATTTTGAATGATAAGGTACCACTTTCACATGTTTATATATATCTTACCACTTCAGATAAATATCACAGCTTTAACTACTGAATGGGAAAAGATATTTGCAAATGATGTATCTGATAAGAGGTTAATAACTAAAATATATAAAGAACTTATGCGGGGCACCTGGGTGGCTCAGTCGGTTTAGTGTCAGACTTTGGCTCAGGTCATGATCTCATGGTTTGTGAGTTTGAGCCCCGCGTTGGGCTCTCTGCTATCAGCCCAGAGCCAGCTTCAGATCCTCTGTTCCCCTCTCTCTCTGCCCCTCCCCTACTCACGGGCTGTCTCTCTCTCAAAAATAACACCAAACTTCAACACCAATAAAACTAAACTCAATACCAAAAAAAACTAAATAACCTGATTAAAAATGGGTGGAGAACTTGAACAGACATTTTTCCAAAGAAGACCTACAAAAGGCCAACAGACACATGAAAAGATGCTCAACATCACTCATTATCAGGGAAATGCAAATCAAAACCACTATGAGATATCACTTTACACCTGTCAGAATGATTAAAATAAAAACTACAATAAATAACAAGTGTTGTCAAGGAAGTAGAGTTAAAAGAGACCCCATGCACTGTTGGTAGAAAAATAAACTGGTGCAGCCACTTTGAAAACAGTACGGAGGCTCCTCAAAAAAACTAAAAATAGAAGTACTTTATGACCTAGTATTCCATTACTGGGTATTTACCCAAAGAACAAAAACACTAATTCAGAAAGATATATGCACCCCCATGTTTACTGTATTATTTACAATAGCTAAGATACATAAACAACCCAAATGTCCATCCACAGATGAAAGGATAAAGAAGATGTGATGTGTGTGGATGTGTGTGTGTGTGTGTGTGTGTGTGTGTGTGTGTGTGTGTGTGTGTGTATTACTCAGCCATAAAAAAGAAGGGAATCTTGCCATTTCCTACAACACGGGTAGATCTAGAGAGTATAATACTAAGCAAAATAAGACAGGGAAAGACAAATACCATATGATTTCACTCATATGTGGAATTTGAGAAACAAAACAAATGAACAAAGTAAAAAAGAGACAAACAAAAATAGGAGTCTTAAATACAGAGAACAATTGCCAGAGGGGAAGCGGGTGAGGGACGGGTGAAAGAGGTGAAGGGATTAAGAGTACACCTGTGATGAGCACTGAAAACTGTACAGATTGTTGAATCATTATATATCTAAGACGAATATAACACTGTATGCTAATTATACTTCAATTTAAAAAAAGGAGATAGTCTTGTGTTTATCCAAAATTAAAGTGGACATAAAGATAAAAGTCACAGCTTTAATGGAGCTGTTATTCAGGACAAGTTCCTTAAGTGAGGGTGATTCCAAAATGAAATTTGAAAACTGCCAGATGCTGATGGGTTTGTGCTGCCCATAATCCTTAGTTTTGCTTTCCCTTTTCTAGAAGAGAGACACGGCAAACAAGGAAAGGCAAAGACTTTGTATTGACGAGATTGTTTTCTAATATTTATTTAGTATTTGTATCAGGGAGGAGACCAGATTTAAAATGGATTTAAATTATGCAAAGTGGAATCTGTTTATGGTAAGGAAACCAGCTTTCCCCCTTCCGCTTTTATTTCCATAATAGTTTAAGTCATTTTATGATTATTTTATTTAAAGTAAATCAACTGTGTAATACTGAGAAGGCTAAATTTCCCAAGAACTTGAAGATATAATTCAATTATTAAGGTTGGTTTGACAACAGAAGTATAATTCACAAACGACAATTTGATACAGCTTTTTACTATAGATGGCCTACAGCAATCATTTTGCTTCTCAAGTAGCGTTAAGAAGGTAAATATAAAAGTGTAAGAGTCACTTTAAAGAAAATGGGAGTCATTTAATGACACTTAAATCTCAGAATCTTCTACAAGTTCTCATACCGGACAATGGAGGGTGAGTGGGAAAAAAAAAAACCGTGTCCAATCAAGAGGTAACTACTAGTGTCTTGTAGGGCTATAGAGCTTTTCTTGTTTAAAAACATTTAAAGTGCCTTAGACAGGGTCTGGTTTAATGCTCAAGTATTATAACCCTCACTTAAGAAACGAAGAAGTCAAGGTGCTGGATGCCAAGTCATCCCCCCGGGGTTTACAGAACTGCCAAAGTATGGGGCTGAGAGCATTCTTTCTTTTTTAAATTCAAACAGGTATTTATTATGGGAAGCTGGTTTTACAGGTGGTGAAAGAGTAGATGCATTGGAACAGTGTGGTAAGACACCTCAAGGATTAGCACAAAACCACCATTCTTTGGGCTAGAGGGACAAGGGGGGAGACCCAGTTCTGGATCCCAGGAGCTACATGTGGCAGCTGCCCAGTGGGTACCAGGACCATGGGAAAAGATGGTGCTGCTGCTGCAGATGCTACTGAAACAGAGCGGTGGGAAGTCCCCGGCACTGCCCCTCCTGCCTTCAGTCCCCTGCTAGTGCCTCCCACTGCTGAACCTGCCCAGAAGACAGCATGGGAGCTTGGGAAATGTGGCTCTCTGAGATTGAGTAGAGTGGAAGTGGGAAGACAACAGGTCCAAGAGCAGAGTCTAGTGACCAACACAGGGAGTTCTTAATGATGGGGCAACTGGAGAAAAATTACTGGGTTTTGGATTTTATTTTTTTTAAGTTTATTTATTTTGAGAGAGAGAGAGTGCAAGCAGGGTAGGGGCAGAGAGAGAGAGAGAGAGGGAGAGAAAGAGAATCCCAAGCAGGCTCCATGCTATCAGCACAGAGCCTGACATGAACCATGAGGCCATGACCTGAGCCAAAACCAAGAGCTGGATGCTGAACTGACAGCCACCCCGATGCCCCAAGGTTTCATGATTTTGAATTCAACTTTGAATCCTATCAATTTCTAGTTCAGTGACTTTAGGTACATTATATAACATCTCTGGGACTTGTTTTCCTCACCCACAAGATAGGGTATTAAAATATTTTAATTTAGTGGGCTGTGATTAAAGTAAACAGAATAATATATGAACCCATTAACTAAGTGCTTGGTCTAGAGCATATCCTCAGTAAATGTCATTCATTAAATATTTCAAAAATAAAAGAAGAAACTGGATCAAGACCTTAAATGCACTAGTGCACAAGGCCCAACTCTCAGCATGGCACCTGGCATATCCAGGATGGGTCATTTTTCAAAGAAATAGGAATAAAAACTACTTTCTTGGGAAGGAATTAGTCAGACAAACTATTTAACATCTGTTAACAAGAATGCATCAGCTCCAAGAAGAAGGAATTTGGGGAGGGGAAAGAAAATGGGTTGTCACATATACTCTTCAGGGATTAAGAGAAGCATGAGCTGTTACCACGATGGGGACATTCAGCAATCACCACCGGCCATAACAAAATGAGAGACTATTCCTACTTCTCTTTTCTCCATTCAGGGATCTAAACGTTTCTGAAATTCTGGCAAAGTCCACTGGTGGGGATATGCATCCTTTTGACCTTACAAATGGGAGGGGAAAAAAAAGTTCCATTTTTAGGCAAAAGGCTTCTGAAGTGTTCTTTCATTTTCCATGGCAGATCTTGAAGGATGCCCTGGAGAAATACTCATCATGCCATGGTGAAGTCAGCAATTTTCAGGACCCGTGTTTTAGAGATGGGGAAAAGGTGGTCTTGTTGAGAATCTAACCATCTACTTTAGGCCATGTGAGCTGGGCTCTCCGTATCCTGGGTTTGAAGCACATAGGGGATACCCTTCTCTGGAATACCCTAATGTCAAAAGTTAGTTAAATCAAACATGCAACTCAACTAGGGATACCAGATGGTAAATGTGCTCTGGTTTCCTTCTTGATTGGCTCTAAATCAAGGCCAAAGTGGCTGGTTGAGAATAAGTCAGTTTCAGCAAAACTTCTACAGAGTAATGTATACTGATGATGATACTTATAATAGGTATCATTTCTTGAGTGTCTCCTATCAGCCAGGCACAGTGCTAAGTACCCTACACATTCTATTTAATTCTTGCCACAACCCAGTGGGCCAGGTGTTACTATTATCCTGGTTTCACAAGTGAAGAAAAGTAAGCTGCAGAGGTGTATCCTAACATGCTTGGGATCATATAGTATGAGAGTTAGAGTCATTCCAGGTCTGTCTGACTCTAAGGCCTATGGGTATAGCACCTGCTTGCCTTTTGCCAGGCGGAGTGATGGACCCTGGAGATTCAATGACCATGAAGAGGCAGTGAAGTGAGTCCTGGGACCAGGGGTTCTTCTACAGTGAAGTAACTGCACAGCTGTAATTGCTAAAAAGCCCCGATTGAGGGGCACCTGGGTGGTGCAGGTGGTTAAGTGTCCGACTCTTGATCTCGGCTCAGGTCAGGATCTCATGGTTCGTGAGTTTGAGTGCCCATATCGGGCTCTGTGCTGAGGGTGTGGAGCCTGGTTGGGATTCTGTCTCTCCTTCTCTCTCTGCCCCTCCCCTGCTTGTGCTCTCTATCTCTCAAAAAAAAAAAAAACAAAACAAAAAACAAAAAAACAAAAAACAAAAAAAACCAAAAAAAAACCAAAAAACCTGATTGAAAGGTACAAAAAGCTGCCAAATTCTTAGGATAAGCCCATCCTGAAAGCAGGAGGGACAGGAAGGACCAGGGCTGCCTCGGGAATGGCGTCTCCCCTGAACTCTCTGACATGCAGTCAGAGAGTGGCTGGGAAATCAGTTCAGAGTAGGGCCTGGCAAACCAAGAGGGAAGGGACAGGCAAGCTTAGCCTGGATGAGTGCAGGGCACAGACTCTTGCTGGACTGGAGGGGAAGAGAAAAAGAACTATTGCCCTGGACTCTGTGACTTTAACAACAAAAAGGTTTTTTCCATTTCTATCTTTTAAATCCACATTGGAGGTAAATCACGGATTTGAATGCCATAGGTTTGTTTAAACCTCAGATGTTTAAACAAAACACTGGGATAGAAGGAGTAGCGAGTAGTCGTGAAGATGAGCCTTCAATTATTTTATTTTATTTTATTTATTTATTTTTTCAACGTTTATTTTTCGGACAGAGAGAGACAGAGCATGAACGGGGGAGGGACAGAGAGAGAGGGAGACACAGAATCTGAAACAGGCTCCAGGCTCTGAGCCATCAGCCCAGAGCCCGACGCGGGGCTCGAACTCACGGACCGCGAGATCGTGACCTGGCTGAAGTCGGACGCTTAACCGACTGCGCCACCCAGGCGCCCCGAGCCTTCAATTTTTTACCTTATTTTGGCACGAATAGAGCAAACATTGCCAACAGCAAAACTGAATGTTTATAGAACCAGCTTGTTTTTTGATGCTGCCATTTTTGTGGCTCAGTTCTTGTGCTTACAATCCCACTAAAACTAGAACGCAATCAGTTAGCATGTCAGTAATTCTCTATGTGATGACTGTCCTGTGTTTTCAGGTGATATCCTCATCTTCACCCCCTTGGTAAAAATCTGGTTTCCTTCATCATTTTTAAAAAGGCAGGACAGGGGCACCTGGGTGGCTCAGTCAGTTGAGTGTCCAACTTTGGCTCAGGTCATGATCTCATGGTTCATGGGTTCAAGCCCCGCATCAGGCTCTGTGCTGACAGCTTGGAGCCTGGAACCTGCTTTGGATTCTGTGTCTCCCTCTCTGTCTCTGCCCCTCCCCTACTTATATGCTCTGTCTCTTGGCCATCTCTCAAAAATGAATAAATGTTAAAAAAAATTTTTTTTAAAGCCAGGATTGAATACATCCTCTTGATTTTGGAAGGACAGATGACCCAAATGGTTGATTTAGTGATTACTATTTCAAAAAACTTAGGTCCATAAAGTAGATGTCACCCACCTGAAGTTCTGAGTGTTCTTTCAGAAGTCGGTCGTATTCTTTTGAAAGTCGCTCTGATTGCTTTTTCATTGTCATCACATCATTCTGTGCCTTAGAAAGGGCTAGAAAACATGGAATAGAATTTAAAAATTTTTACTTTGAAATATTTTTAAGTTTACAGAAAAGTTGCAAGACTTAAATAGAAAACTCCTTTGTAGCTTTTACTCAAGTTCACCAACTGTTAAGATGCAATATATTTGTTACTGTATTCTCTCACCACACATGCACAACTGTTTTCTTGAATCATTTAAGAGTAAGTTATAGACATCATGCCCCTTTACTCCTTAATACTTCATTGTGTATTTATTGGGGCACCTGGGTGGCTCAGTTGGTTAAGTGTCTGACTTTGGCTCAGGTCATGATCTCAGTTTGTGAGTTTGAGCCCTGCATCAGGCTCTGTGCTAACAGCTTGGAGCCTGGAACCTGCTTCAGATTCTGTGTTTCCCTCTCTCTCTGCTCCTCCCCTGCTCATGCTCTGTCTCTCTCTCCTTCAAAAATAAATAAACATTAAAAAATTCTAAAAATAAAAATAAAAAAAATAAAAAAATATACTTCATTGTGTATTTCTTAAGAACAAAGCTATTCTGTAACATAATCAGAGCATAGTTAGCAAATTAGGAAATTTAACATCAGTACTTTTTATCTAATCTGCCATTCATATTCCAATCTTGGCTACTGTCCCAATTATGGGTTTTTACCACTTTTTTTTTGAGTCTAGATCCAGCCCTAGATCAAAGATTAGCATTACGTTGTCACGTTTCTTTGGTTTCCTTTAATCTAGAATAGTTCCTCAGCCTTCCCTCCGGAATTCTTCTCCCCTTTCGTAACACTGACATTTTAAATAAAGGCCACTTTTTTTTTTTGAAAGAGACAGAGCGCATTGGGGAGGGACAAAGGGAGAGGGGAGACAGAGGATATGAAGTAGGCTCTGTGTTGACAGCAGAGACCCTGACACGGGGCTCAAACTCACAAACCATGAGATCATGACCTGAGCTGAAGTTAGATGCTTGACTGACTGAGCCACCAAGACACCCTCAGGCCACTTTTTTCTTAAATGGAATGTTTTTCATTTTGGTTTTGTCTGATGTTTCCTCATGATTAAATTCAGGTTATGCATCTTAACTTACATACAAATGATGCTGACTTGTCTCTCAAGGTACCACATCCAGAGACCCATCTGCCTCTCACTGGTTTTTCTATTTATACTTATTTTCTTCTTTGTAAACTAAGAAGCAGTGTGTGGGAAGAAAAGACTATGTAAGTATCTTGCTCCTTATGAAAACTATCCCCTCATAGTTAGCGCCCATTGAAAATTCTTGCCTAAACCAACCTTTATTGTGATGGTAGCACACTGGTGATTTTCCAATTTCACCATCTCATCCACATTTACCAGTCAGCATTCTACTCTAAAGAAGGGCCTTCCATTATCCATCCACCCATCCATCCATCCATCCATCCATCCATCCATCCATCCATCCATCCATCCATCCTAAGTATGAACACATAGGTTATGTTTTCAACAGTTTATAATTCATAACTGCACTAGCCAGATATGGCTAGTGGGAAGGCTGTCAAGCTGGCTCTTATGTCCTCTCACTATGTCCCTATCATTTTTTGAGTACCCTAGTTTCTTGCATAAGATGTTCCTGTCTTATCCTAACTGTTTCCTGATTCATCCTAGACTCAAGCATTATAGTACAGAATTTATTAGAATGGTCTGCTTTTGAAAAAACTGAGAGGGGGATATTTTATTATACTTACTAAGGGACGAACAGCCCATTTTCCTTGAAAGCAAAGACAATCACTTTCTTATATAAAATTGAAAGATTTAGGGGTGTGGGACACTTAAAGGCTTTACCTCAAGATGATACACAAAAATGGATCTATATTAGCCTCTGTCTACCAAGGAGGTATAGTGTAAGACAGCAGTTAAAAATAAGTTAAAAATAAGCACTTAACTTCTAAGATAGAAGTTACACACACACACACACACACACACACACACACACACACACACACACACACACACCCTAACTTAGCACACTGTAGAGAAGATAATGAGTAAATGTGTAGAAAGGAAGAGTAGCACAAGATGGACTGGATAAATTCTGGGAATCCTGAACTAACTCTACTCTACATACAATTCTGCATATGTAGTCTTTAGAAGTTCTGAATTTGTAAATATTTTAGGGTAGAAGTTTAAGTAAAAGAAAGTGGGATTTATAAATGTAAGAGTCACTTTTCTGGCACAGTTGAATGAAATTATAGGTTCTATTTATAAACAATCTGTTTCTTCTTCCTCTTGAAAAGCCATCATATGGGCATTTTTATATATAAGTATATAAGTCACTTTCAACTAAAGTGGCTTTTGTATTGGCACTTTCTAAGACAATGTTGTCAAATTAAACTTCCTGTGTTGTAGAACATTTAGTGGACAATACAGATGTAGAACATCTGTGCTAATATGGCAGCCACTAGCTATATATGGCTATTAAGCACTTTAAATGTGGCTAATGCAACTGAAGAATTTAATTTTAAATTATACTTAATTTTAATTAAATTTTGATTTAAACAGCCATGTGTAGCTAGTGGGTAGCCATATGGGATAGCTCTACATTATAATTTCTTTCATGTTATTTTTATAGATCCATAACTAAGTTAGGCATTAAAGGCTAAATTTAACAAATATAATGTTGTCACTTGGTAAGGGTATATATAGGTTAGGTATGGAAGAGAGATCTTTGATAGTGGTTAGATTTCACTGGAACCACAGTTACAACATGAAGGTTTTCATATTAGTCTTTAATTTGGGTTCTATAAGGCATTTCCTAGAACCTACTTGAAAATATGAAACACAGTGTTAACTTCAAGACCTTACCATAAATGTTTAAAAGCCTGGATTTCTGGTGTATAAAAAGCAAAGAAGATTCTACAACTTAATAATGTCTTACTAGCCTACAGTGATGGTCCAAGACGGGTCCAAGAGGGTCCAAGATGGTAGGAAAGGAAGACCCTGAGCTTACCTTCTCCCGAAGACAGTAAATCTATAGCCACATGTGGAATAATCCCCTCTGAAGGGGACCTTGGATGAACAGGATGAACAGAGCCTCTACAACAGGGGACAGTACTGAGAAGGGCAGAAGAAGCAGAGATACAGTCTCACTAAGGAAAGAACCATATTCTTTTTTTTAATATATATATTTTTAATATTTTATTTATTTTTGAGACAGAAAGAGAGGGAGAGAGAACACATGCGAGCAGGGAGGGACAGAGAGAGAGGGGGCCAGAGGATCCGAAGGGGGCTCTGCACTGACAGCTTCGGGGATAACAGCAGAGAGCCCGAGATGGGGCTTAAACTCACCAACCATGAGATCATGACCTGAGCGAAGTCGGAAGCTCAAAAGACTGAGCTACTCAGGCACCCTGAAAACCACATTCTAGGAATGGCATTCTATGATACAGAAGGATCACAAAAGCATTGAACTTTTCTGTGAGGGGCAAGAGATTTGAGTTCCACATCAGGTACTGAAACCCTTAGATCCTGCACAGAAGAGATGGGCCTCCAAAACACCTGGCTTTGAAAAGCAATAAGGAATACGTCTAGGAAAACTAGAATTGCAGGGGAAAAAAAACCCCACTCTTAGAGTTCACATGTAGACTTACTTGACCCCAAAATAAACACAAAAACACTGGATCAAAATTACATAGACTACAGGTGAAGGGGACCCACTTACTAATCTTGGAGCGCCTGCTGGAGAGACAAAAGGCAGCTAGGTGTCTGCTTGGGGACTTAAGACACTGGTGGCAGCCATTTTTGCTGTCTTGTTCTGCTGTGCTGATTCCGGCCCCGGCGGATGCCATTTGGGAATCATCCCTGTATACTGCAAATGCCAGAGGGTGCCTACTGCTGGTATCTTGACTACCAGAACATTTGTAGTAGTCAAGACCAGGTGTACAGCCAGCTGGACTGGGAGCCAGACCCACTTACTAGTGTGCCCACAACCGTTCCGCCCTGTCACATCAGGAGGGCACATGCAGCCCACACGGGAGACCTGCTTCTGGTGACCAGAGGAGATTATGCTTCTTGGCTCCACAGGATATATCCTACATAAGACCACTCCTTTAACACTGGGAAATGTGTGTCGTGATGGGCACTGGGTATTGTAAGTGTTGAATCGCTGGATTCTACACCTGAAACTTATATTTCACTGTATGCTAACTGACTAGAATTTAAATAAAAACTTAAAAAAGAAACAGAAAAAAAAAAAGATTGGGAACTGTAGCTGAACTACTGAACACCTAAAAACAAATACAGAGCTAGGCCAAATGAAAAGACACAGAAATGTGTTCCAAACAAAAGAGCAAGGCAAACCTCAGAGAAAGAACTAAATGAAAGGGAATTAAGCAATAAAAGTGATAAAGAGTTCAAAATAATGGCCACAAAGATGATTATCAAATTTAGGAGAAGACTAGATGAACACACAGTAAGACCTTCAACAAAGAGAAAATATAAGAAAGTACCAATCAAATATAAAGAATACAATAACAGAAATAAAAAAATACACTAGAGGGGATAAACTGAAGATTTGATGATACAGAAGAACAGATCAGTGATCTGGGTAGTGAAAGTCACCCAAACTGAACAGAAAAAGAAAGAAAGAAAGAAAGGAAGGAAGGAAGGAAGGGAGGAAGGAAGGAAGGAAGGAAGGAAGGAAGGAAGGAAGGAAGGAAGGAAGGAAGGAAAAGAAAAAAAAGGAATTTATTTATTTTTTTTTTAATTTTTTTTATATGAAATTTATTGACAAATTAGTTTCCATACAACACCCAGTACTCATCCCAAAAGGTGCCCTCCTCAATACCCATCACCACTCTCAACAATAGCCAAATTATGGAAAGAGCCTAAATGTCCATCAACTGATGAATGGATAAAGAAATTGTGGTTTATATACACAATGGAGTATTACGTGGCAATGAGAAAAAATGAAATATGGCCTTTTGTAGCAACGTGGATGGAACTGGAGAGTGTGATGCTAAGTGAAATAAGCCATAGAGAGAAAGACAGATACCATATGGTTTCACTCTTATGTGGACCCTGAGAAAAAAAAGGAATTTAAAAATAAAGGCACTTTAAGGGACCAATGGGACAACATCGAGTACTAACATTTACATTATAGGGGTTCTAGAAGGAGAAAGGAAAGAGAAAGGGGCATAAAACATATTTAAAGAAATCACTGCTGAAAAATTCCCTAAGCTAAGGAAGGAAATACATGCCCAGGTCTAAAAAGCAAGGCTCCTAAACAGATGAACTCAGAAGACATCTACACCAAGACAAATTATAATTACAATGTCAAAAACTAAAAAATCTTAAAAGTAACAAGAGAAAAGCAATTAGTTGCATATAAGGGAATCCCCATGAGGCAATGAGCTAATTTTTTTTAGAATTTTTTTAATGTTTATTTATTTTTGAGAGAGTCAGAGACAGAGCTTGAGCGGGAGAGGGGCAGAGAGAGAGGGAGACACAGAATCTGAAGCAGAATCCAGGCTCTGAGCTGTCAGCACAGAGCCCGACATGACACGGGGCTCAAACCCACAGACCACGAGATCATGACCTGAGATGAAGTCGGATGCCTGACTGAGCCACCCAGGAGCACCCCCCACGCCGCTTTAAAAAAAAAATTTTTTTAATGTTTATTTATTTTTGAGAGAGATAGAGACAGAGCTTGAGTGGGGGAAAGGGCAGAGAGAGCGAGGGAGGGCAATGAGCTAATTTTTCAACAGGAACTTTACAGGCTGGCAGGGAGTGGCACAATATATTCACAGTGCTGAAAGGAAAAAACTTATAACCAAGAATACTCTAATCGGCAATGTTATCATTCAGAATTGAAGGCGAGATAAAAAGTTTTCCAACCAAACAAAAGTTAAAGGTTTACCACTACTACACCAGCCTTTACAAAAAAATATCAAAAGGTCTTCTTTAAGAGGAAAAGAAAAGGCCATAACTAGAAATAAAAAAATATATACGAAAGAAAAAAAATCTCCCTGGTAAAGGCAAACATATGGTGAAGGTTCAGCCATGTATAAAGCTGGTATGAAGGTTAAAAGACAAAAGTAGTAAATAAGCTGTATCTATGATTAGTTAAGGATACACAAAACAAAAAGATGTACAACATGATGTAAAAAGCATAAAACGTCAGGAGTGGGGACAGTAAAAATGTAGTGTTTTTAGAATTTGTTCAAGCTTAAGTGCTCATCAATTTAAAATAAACTGCTATATACACAGGTTGTTATATATGAATCTCATGGTAACCACAAATCAAAAACCTTTATTAGATACACAAAAAATAAAGAGAAAGGAATCCAAACATAACACTAAAAAAGTTACCATATGACAAGGGAAAAGAGCAAGAAGAAAGGAATAGAGAACTACAAAACAACCGTTAAACAATTTTTAAAATGGCAGTAAGTAAGCTGGGGCTCCTGGGTGGCTTAGTCGGTTGAGCGTCTGACTTTGGCTCAGGTCATGATCTCGCGGCTTGTGAGTTCTAGCCTCATCTCGGGCTCTGTGCTGACAGCTCAGAGCTTGGAGCCTGCTTCTGATTCCTGTGTCTCCCTATCTCTCTGCTCCTCCCCTCTTCACGTTCTCTGTCTCTGTCTGTCTCTTTCAAAAAAAAATGAAAACAATAATTACTTAAAATTATTTTTAATGTTTATTTTTGAAAAGAAAGCTGGGCTAAGCAATACTTCTATCAGACAAACTAGACTTAAAACAAAGGCTGTAATAAGAGACAGTATTACATAAAGATAAAGGGATCAATTAGAGAAGGAATTATAACATTTCTAAATATGTATGCACCTAACAGAAGCACCAAGATATATGAAGCAAATATTAACAAATGCAAAGAGAGAAACTGAAACTAACACTAGTAGGGGACTTTAGCATCCACTTACATCAATGGATAGATCACCCAGACAGAAAATTAATAAGGAAATATTGGCTTTAAATAACACATTAGATCAGATGAACTTAATATATACAGAGCATTCCATCTAAAAACAGCAGAATACACATTATTTTCAAGTATACACAAAACACCCTCCAGGACAGATCACATGTTAGGCCACAAAATAAGTCTCAATAAATTAAACAAGACTGAAATCGTATCTAACAAGAGATGAAGAAGGGCATTATATAATAATTACAGGGTCTATCCATCAAGAAGAACTAACAATTATAAATGTCTATGCGCCAAATATGGGAGCCCCCAAATATATAAAACAATTACTCACAAACATAAGCAACCTCATTGACAAGAATGTGGTAATTGCAGGGGGACTTTAATACCCCACTTACAATAATGGATAGATCATCTTGACACATGGTCAATAAAGAAACAAGGGCCCTGAATGGTACATTGGATCAGATGGACTTGACAGATATATTTAGAACTCTGCATCCCAAAGCAACAGAATATACTTTCTTCTCGAGTGCACATGGAACATTCTCCAAGATAGATCACATTCTGGTTCACAAAACAGCCCTTCATAAGTATACAAGAATTGAGACCATACCATGCATACTTTTGGACCACAATGCTATGAAGCTTGAAATCAACCACAGGAAAAAGTCTGGAAAACCTCCGAAAGCATGGAGGTTAAAGAACACCCCACTAAAGAATCAATGGGTCAACCAGGCAATTCGAGAAGAAATTAAAAAATATATGGTAACAAACGAAAATGAAAATACAACAATCCAAATGCTTTGGGATGCAGCGAAGGCAGTCCTGAGAGGAAAATATATTGCAATCCAGGCCTATCTCAAGAAACAAGAAAAATCCCAAATACAAAATCTAACAGCACACCTAAAGGAAACAGAAGCAGAGAAGCAAAGACACCCCAAACCCAGCAGAAGAAGAGAAATAATAAAGATCAGAGCAGAAATAAACAATAGAGAATCTAAAAAAACTGTAGAGCAGATCAATGAAACCAAGAGTTGGTTTTTTGAAAAAATAAAGAAAATTGATAAACCTCTAGCCAGGCTTCTCAAAAAGAAAAGGGAGATGACCCAAGTAGATAAAATCATGAATGAAAATGGAATTATTACAACCAATCCCTCAGAAATACAAGCAATTATCAGGGAATACTATGAAAAATTATATGCCAACAAACTGGACAACCTGGAAGAAATGGACAAATTCCTAAATACCCACACACTCCCCAAACTCAAACTGGAGGAAATAGAAAGCTTGAACAGACCCATAACCAGCGAAGAAATTGAATCAGTTATCAAAAGTCTCCCAACAAATAAGAGTCCAGGACCAGATAGCTTCCCTGGGGAATTCTACCAGACATTTAAAGCAGAGATAATACCCATCCTTCTCAAGCTATTCCAAAAAATAGAAAGGGAAGAAACTTCCAGACTCATTCTATGAAGCCAGTATTACTTTGATTCCTAAACCAGACAGAGACCCAGTAAAAAAAGAGAACTACAGGCCAATATCCCTGATGAATATGGATGCAAAAATTCTCAATAAGATACTAGCAAATCGAATTCAACAGCTTATAAAAAGAATTATTCACCATGATCAAGTGGGATTCATTCCTGGGATGCAGGGCTGGTTCGACATCTGCAAATCAATCAATGTGATACACCACATTAATAAAAGAAAAGATAAGAACCATATGATCCTGTTAATCGATGCAGAAAAAGCATTTGACAAAATTCAGCATCCTTTCTTAATAAAAACCCTCGAGAAAGTCGGGATAGAAGGAACATACTTAAACATCATTAAAGCCATTTATGAAAAGCCCACAGCTAATATCATCCTCAATGGGGAAAAACTGAGAGCTTTCCTCCTGAGATCAGGAACACGACAGGGATGTCCACTCTCACCGCTGTTGTTTAACATAGTGTTGGAAGTTCTAGCATCAGCAATCAGACAACAAAAGGAAATCAAAGGCATCAAAATTGGCAAAGATGAAGTCAAGCTTTCACTTTTTGCAGATGACATGATATTATACATGGAAAACCCGATAGACTCCACCAAAAGTCTGCTAGAACTGATACATGAATTCAGCAAAGTTGCAGGATACAAAATCAATGTACAGAAATCAGTTGCATTCTTATACACTAATAATGAAGCAACAGAAAGACAAATAAAGAAACGGATCCCATTCACAATTGCACCAAGAAGCATAAAATACCTAGGAATAAATCTAACCAAAGATGTAAAAGATCTGTATGCTGAAAACTATAGAAAGCTTATGAAGGAAATTGAAGAAGATATAAAGAAATGGAAAAACATTCCATGCTCATGGGTTGGAAGAATAAATATTGTTAAAATGTCAATATTACCCAAAGCTATCTACACATTCAATGCAATCCCAAACAAAATTGCACGAGCATTCTTCTCAAAGCTAGAACAAGCAATCCTAAAATTCATATGGAACTATGAAACGCCCCGAATAGCCAAGGTAATTTTGAAGAAGACCAAATAAGGAGGCATCACGATCCCAGACTTTAGCCTCTACTACAAAGCTGTAATCATCAAGACAGCATGATATTGCCACAAAAACAGACACATAGACCAATGGAATAGAATAGAAACCCCAGACCTAGACCCACAAAAGTACGGCCAGTTAATCTTTGACAAAGCAGGAAAGAACATCCAATGGAAAAAAGACAGTCTCTTTAACAAATGGTGCTGGGAGAACTGGACAGCAACATTCAGAAGAGTGAAACTAGACCACTTTCTTCCACCATTCACAAAAATAAACTCAAAATGGATAAAGGACCTGAATGTGAGACAGGAAACCATCAAAACCCTAGAGGAGAAAGCAGGAAAAGACCTCTCTGACCTCAGCCGCAGCAATTTCTTATTTGACACATCTCCAAAGGCAAGGGAATTAAAAGCAAAAATGAACTACTGGAAGATAAAAAGCTTCTGCACAGCAAAGGAAACAATCAACAAAATTAAAAGGCAACCAACGGAATGGGAAAAGATATTTGCAAATGACATATCAGACAAAGGGCTAGTATCCAAAATCTATAAAGAGCTCACCAAACTCCACACCTGAAAAACAAATAATCCAGTGAAGAAATGGGCAGAACACATGAATAGACACTTCTCTAAAGAAGACATCCAGATGGCTAACAGGCACATGAAAAGATGCTCAACAGCGCTCCTCATCAGGGAAATACAAATCAAAGCCACACTCAGACATCACCTCATGCCAGTCAGAGTGGCCAAAATGAACAAATCAGGAGACCATAGATGCTGGAGAGGATGTGGAAAACGGGAACCCTCTTGCACTGTTGGTGGGAATGCAAATTGGTGCAGCCACTCTGGAAAACAGTGTGGAGGTTCCTCAAAAAATTAAAAATAGACCTACCCTTTGACCCAGCAGTAGCACTGCTAGGAATTTACCCAAGGGATACAGGAGTACTGATGCATAGGGGCACTTGTATCCCAATGTTTATAGCAGCACTCTCAACAATAGCCAAATTATGGAAAGAGCCTAAATGTCCATCAATGATGAATGGATAAAGAAATTGTGGTTTATATACACAACGGAGTACTATGTGGCAATGAGAAAGAATGAAATATGGCCCTTTGTAGCAATGTGGATGGAACTGGAGAGTGTGATGCTAAGTGAAATAAGCCATAGAGAGAAAGACAGATACCATATGGTTTTACTCTTATGTGGACCTGAGAAACTTAACAGAAACCCATGGGGGAGGGGAAGGGGAAAAAAAAAAAAACAACAAAGAGGTTAGAGTGGAAGAGAGCCAAAGCATAAGAGACTCTTAAAAACTGAGAACAAACTGAGGGTTGATGGGGGTGGGAGGGAGGGGAGGGGAGGGGAGGGGAGGTGATGGGTATTGAAGAGGGCATCTTTTGGGATGAGCACTGGGTGTTGTATGGAAACCAATTTGACAATAAATTTCATATACTAAAAAAAAAAGACTGAAATTGTATCAAGAATCATTTCTTGGGTGCCTGGGTGACTCAGTCGGTTGGGTGTCTGACTTTGGCTCAGGTCATGATCTCATGGTCTGTGAGTTCGAGCCCCACATTGGACTCTGTGCTGACCTCTCAGAGCCTGGAGCTTGCTTTGCATTCTGTGTCTCCCTTTCTCTCTGCTCCTCCTCTGCTGGCTCACTGTCTCAAAAATAAATAAACATTAACAACAACAACAAAAAAAAAAAAAAAAAAAGAAACTTTTCTGACCACAATGGTATGAAAGTAGAACTCCATTACAAGAAAAAAACCTGGAAAAAACACAAACAAATGGAAGTTAAATAACATGCTACTAAACTACTAACAGGTCAATGAAAAAAATCAAAGAGGAAATAAAAAAAATACTTTGAGACAAATAAAAAGGGAAATACAGTGTTCTAAGATCTACAGGATGCAGCAAAAGCAATTCTAACAGGGAAGTTTATAGTGATACAGGCCTACCTCAAAAAAAAACACCAAGAAAAATCTCAAATAAACAATCGAATCTAACACCTAAGAGAACTAGAAAAAGCAGAACAAACACTGCCCAAAATTAGTAGAAGGAAGGAAATAATAAATATTAGAGTGCAATTTGTGAAAGAGAGACTCAATAAACAATAGAAAAGATCTACGAAACTAGGAGCTGGTTCTTTGAAAAGATAAACAGAATTAATAACCTGTAGCCAGATTCATCAAGAAAAAGTGAGAGAAGATTCAAACAAAACCAGAAATGAAATAAAAGTTACAATCAATACTACAGAAATACCAAGGATTATAAAAGAATACTATTAAAAATTGTGTGCCAACAAATTGGCCAGCCTAGAAGAAATGGATAAATTTTTATAAACATATAATCTTCCATGACTGAATCAGAAACAAATAGAAAATCTGAATAGACCAATTACTAGTAGTAAAATTAGAGTAATAAAACTCCCAACAAACTAAAATCCAGGACGAGACAGCCTCACACGTGATTTCCATCAAACATTTAAAGGAGAGTTAATCCCTAATCCTCCTCAAACTATTCCAAAATAACATAACATAAAAATGAAGAGGACAGAAAACTACCAAATTCATCCTATGAGGCTAGTATTACCCTGATACCAAAATCAAAGAGACTACAAAAAAAGAAAACTATAGGCTAATATTCTTAGTAAGTACAGGTGGAAAAATACTCAACAAAATATTAGCAAACTGCATCAACAATACTTTAAATGATCATACACCATGATCCAGTAGGATTTATTCTAGGGATGCAAGGATGGTTCAATACCTGAAATCAATCAATGTGATACACCACATTAACAAAATGAAGGCTAAAAATCATATTATCATCTCAAAATATGGGAAAAAAGCATTTGACACAATTCAGCATCCATTTATGATAAAACTTTCAACAAAGTGGATACAAAGAAAATGTATCTCAACATAATAAAGATCATACATGACAAACCCAGAGCTAACATCACACTCAACAGTGAAAAGCTGTTTCCTTTTAAGATCAGGAACATGACAAGGATGCCCACTCTCACCACTTTTATTCAACATAATATTGGAAATCCTGGCCACCACAATTAAGCAGAAACCCATTTCTTTCTCCCTTCCTCTCTTCTTTCCTCCTTCCCTTCCCTCCTTTTGTCCTCTCTCTCTTCCCTCCTTCCTTCCTTCCTTTCTTACTTCCACTCTCTCTCTCCCTTCCTTTCCTTCTTGTTCTTTTATTTCTTTCCTTCTCTCTCTTTCTTTCTCTCTTAGAGAGAGAGAAAACACGATTGGGGGAGAGTGACAGAGGGGAAGAGAGATCTTAAGCAGGCTCCACGCTCAGTGAGGAGCCTGATGCAGGGCTCAATCCCACCACCCTGGGATCATGACCTGAGCTGAAATCAAGAGTCACTCAAATGACTGAGCCGCCCAGGTGCCCCAAGAAATGGCATTCAAATTGGAAATGAAAAGTAAAACTGTCACTATTTGCAGATGATATGATACTATATATAGAAAACATTAAAGCCTCCAAGAAAAAACTATACATAGAACTACCATATGATCTAGTAATTCCACTTTTAGGTATTTAGCCAAAGAAAATGAAAACACTATTTTGAAAAGACATATACACCCTTATGTTCATGGCAGCATTATTTATAATAGCCCAAATTTGGAAGCAACCTAATGTCCATCAATAGACTAATGGATAAAGAAAATGTGGTATGTATACAGACACAGACACACACACACACACACACACACACAATGGAACATTACACAGTTATAAGAATGAAATGTAGCCATGTGTGATAACACAGATGGATCTAGAGGGTATTATGCTAAGTAAAAAAAAATAGACATAAAAAGAAAAATACCATATAATTTCATTTACAGGTGGAATCTAAAAAGCAAATGAACAAACAAAACAAAAACAGATACAGAGAACAAACTGAGGGTTGCCAGAGGGATGGGGATGTGGGGGAGATGGACAAAATAATTGAAGGGGATTAAGAGGTACAATCTTCCAGTTATAAAGAAGACATGGGGATTAATGTACAGCATAGGGAATACAGTCAATAATACTGTAACAACTTTGTATGGTGGTAGATGGTAACTAGACTTATTGTGGTGACATTTTATAATGCATATAAGTATCAGTTTATTGTATTATACATCTGAAACTAATACAGTACTGTCTGTCAATTATTCTTAAAAACCAAGAATGTTGGCCAGGAACTTGTATTGAATAGGAGTTAGTCTTAATGTTAAAAATGATTTGTACTTCTGATGCATAGGGGCACTTGTACCCCAATGTTTATAACAGCACTCTCAACAATAGCCAAATTATGGGAAGAGCCTAAATGTCCATCCACTGATGAATGGATAAATAAATTGTGGTTTATATACACAACGGAGTACTATGTGGCAATGAGAAAGAATGAAATATGGCCCTTTGTAGCAACGTGGATGGAACTGGAGAGTGTGATGCTAAGTGAAATAAGCCATAGAGAGAAAGACAGATACCATATGGTTTCACTCTTATGTGGATCCTGAGAAACTTAACAGAAACCCATGGGGGAGGGGAAGGAAAAAAAAAAGAGGTTAGAGTGGAAGAGAGCCAAAGCTTAAGAGACTCTTAAAAACTGAGAACAAACTGAGGGTTGATGGGGGGTGGGAGGGAGGGGAGGGTGGGTGATGGGTACTGAGGAGGGCACCTTTGGGGATGAGCACTGGGTGTTGTATGGAAACCAATATGACAATAAACTTCATATATTGAAAAAAAAATGATTTGTACTTAAATTTCTTACATGAGTAAATTACTCAGGAAATTCAATAAATCTTAGACATCAACTCATTAGTTACCTAAAGAGATCATTTTTCTCATGAATTTTTAGGAGACAGAATGAATCAGGTGGTCCTACACATTTGTAAAAGAAGCTGAAAAACCACTTTGCAGCCTATCTAGAAGTTTCTCCTGATCACTACAGGGATGAAGGTATGACAAATCAAATGCAGGCAAATCCTTTTTTGGCACTTATCAAGCCAAGGCATGAACTGTGTTTCCTATGTTGTTTTGTATTTCAGTAGATGTTAATAAGCTGTCTTATTAATATTAATAAACTGTCTTATTTAATTCACTCCAATTAAGAGAGGCTGTTATTGTCTAGGATCCTTCCGGACTGTTTCCCAGTCCTTTCTCTATCTCTTGTTTTATAAAAATTACAATATTCTGTTTTGGATGCCTTCTACCTCCTTCTGGAACTGCCTTCGTGACTAAGGGATTATATAAACTTGTTATCTGACATTTGCATTTGCTTATTTCATCTTGAACTATTTTATTCTGGAAGCAGCATTTATAGGAAAGACATTATTAAACAAGGAAGCTTGAGGTGATACAGCTAAGTCACTATTTCAATTTTCTCATCTGCAAAAATGAGTTGCTATCACTTGCTGGTGGCTTTCTGGAAATGTGGAGATATTTCATGAGAATACTGGCCAGATTCAGTTAGAAACGTGGTTGTGTCCTAGTCACTAGGAACTTTCTGAGGCATATGCATTGGTTATTAATATAGAGAATAACCCCAATTAATGTTATAGTGACATGTAGTAAGCCAAAATGCTTGTGTAAACCATTTGTGTAAAAGGACCAGTAAGTAGGCCAAAAATATTTGTGGTTTTACAAAATGCTAAACTTACATTTATGGAGCTATTTGCAGAGTGGGAGAAGCTGGTGAGACAAATACAGTGTGTAGATGTATCAGTATGATTTCTACCTGAGATTAACAGGAACTACTAGCTAAGCTCTGCCAGGAAATCGAAAACAATTTTTAGAGGCATTAACAGGACAGCTAAAGTTGGCTGTTGTACAACAGTAACAAGGATTGCACCAGAGGAAACCATTTTTAATTTGAAAATTTTCCACACATTCAGTGTTGGTTTCTTTTCAGTATACTTGGTTTTATTTCTGAGACCTTGAGAGTGTGATATATTAGAGTTATTTAATACTTAATTTTCACAGGTACTATTCTTTTACCAGTGATCAATGACTGGACCGTTAATCTATAATGCCTCCAAGATGCTAGGAAACCAGACACACAAACTTTGGTTCAGCAAGAAACATAAACTGTGTGTGTGTGTGTTTTTAAGTTTATTTATTCTGAGAGAGAGAGAGAGAGAGAGAGCGCGCGCGCACAAGTGTGTGAGGGATGGGCAGAGGGAGAAAGACAGAGAGAATCCCAAGTAGGCTCTGTGCCCTCAGCACACAGCCTGATGGGGGGCTTGATCTCACGAATCATGAGATGATGACCTGAGCTGAAACCAAGAATTAGATGCTTAACCGACTGAGCCACCCAGGCGCTCCAGTGGTTTAAATTTTATTACAGTTACTTTTTTTTTTCCGTACATGCCTACATTGTCAGATATATGTAGGTCAGGTCTGTTTTATTCATCACTTCAATTGTCACCCACTCTCTTTTAAGCTTACTTACATCTGCTAAGCTTTGTGATTCTACTTTCTTTACAGCTCATCAGTCTATCCACTCTATCTCCATTACCACTGCCCTCATCTTTGGTGTATTATTTCTTCTAATATTTATTTCTTTGAGAAGAGCACGTGAGCAGGGGAGGTGCAGAGAGAGGGATAGGGAAAGAACCCCAGGCAGACCCTGAGCTGTCAGCACATGGGGAAACCAAGAGTCGGATGCTTAACAGACTGTGCCACCCAGGTGCCCCCCTCATCTCTAGTTTAGATTCCTGAAACGGATTCCTCACTTAGTTTCCTGGCTACTCTCATTCACTGGCCACAGTATTGTCAAAGTGATTGCTCCTCTGCCTAAGAACCCTCCAACAGTGCCCCCCGGTTGCAAACACATAAACATGAGGGCCTTCATGATGGATCCTAGGCCTACTGTTCCCCTCACCACTGCTGACATCTTATTTTATGCTCCAGTCACACTGGGCAACTTGTACTTCAAAAGTGCCATAGTCTTTTAGTTACATGCTGCTCATTTTGTTCAAACATCCGTGCTCATCTCCCTTCACCTCCCTGCCTCACTCATTTGCTCCCATTTCCTCTGGCTCGCTAACATGTATCCTTCAAAATGTCAAGAAATTGTCCTTAGTTGGTTAAGCATCTGACTTTGGCTCAGGTCAGGATTTAGAGGTTCGTGAGTTTGAGCCCCACATCGGGCTGTCTGCTGTCAGCACAGAAGCTGCTTCAGATGCTCTGTTCCCTTCTCTTTCCGCCCTTCCCCCGCTTGTGCACTCTCTTTCTCTCAAAAATAAATAAACGTTAAAAAAAATAAAAGAAAAGAAACTGTCCTTAATCTCCACTGTTGGCTCTACTTCACCCTGAGCTCACCTTCAGCACAGCACCCACCATGCTGGGGTGCAGCTATTTCCCCTAGAGTGTGGCCTGCTCAAGAAACAGAGCAGTGTCTTACCTCTGTTCTGAGCACCTAGCACAGTGCTTAGCACATGGAAGGTGCTTAAAATATGTTCCTTGAAGGAAGTCTAAGCTTTAAGCATCTGAAAAATTCACTTGTGTGGAACCAGTTCATTTCCTGAGATTGTGATAAATGTCAGGTAAACAATGAGGTGCCACTTTATTCACCTGACCGGAATCTTGGTTCCAACTAAAAACAATTCTATCTTTAATAAAACAAAACAAAACATTCATTCCAATGATGGAATGAATAAGTCACGGGGATGAAAAACACGGCATAGGAAATATAATCACTGGTACTGTAATAGTACCGTATGGTGAACCGATCAGTGGTAGCTACACTTGTGGTAACACAGCATAAGGTACAGAGTTGTCGAATCACTATGTTGTACTCGTGAAACCAATGTGACATTGTGTGTCCACTATACTTCAATTAAAAAAATCTTCAAGAGAGCTGGAGTCACAAAGCAAAGAGACTATTTAAAAATATTTTGATAAAAATATAATCATGTTACAAATATCTCATGCTAACTGAAAATTAAAAACAAAAACCAAACAGTATTACAGAATCCAGTTCAATTAAAAGAAACAAACAACCTAAAACACTGACTCTAAAAATGAGGCTGGATATTGCAAGATCAGCCTGGAGCATCTTGTAGTGTCCAATAACAAGGAAGTACTCAAAAAACAAACCCAAGACAAAACCAATCCACAATAATGGATGGGGATATGTCAAAGGGATGCGGAAGCCAAATAAAAGAGCTCTCAATGGCCAGAGAGCTAGAACAACTTGAGCAATAAAAATAAATAATAAAGCAGTGTTAAATTACATTCCAAAGTATAAAATGAATACCCCTAACTCCATACTGGCATAAATAAAAGAAGAAATTAACAAATAAGGGTAAACACAAATCTGTGCAGAAGAATTCCAAATATATGTAGATACTCCACCCTCAAGGAAGGTAGCCGTTTCTTAAGGGTGGGCTGTGAACAGAGACTTCTTTCCAAAAAATACACTATAGATAAAGGGAATAAAAAGGGTGACTTTACAGTAGAGAACCCTGACAAATAACACCAAAGCCAGGTGATCAAGGTCAACACCAACAGTGATAAATCATGTTGGCATGTATTCTTAATGTAATGTGATGAAAATGGCACTTTACTTCTGTGACTTCCACTTCAAATCCCATAACCCTAGTCTAATCATGAGAAAAACATCAGATAAATGCCAACAGAGAAACATTGTATCAGTACTGGTTCATTAATTCTATGTATGTACCACATTAACATATACCATCAATAATAGAGGAAACTGAGCGTGGGGTTTATGGGAATTCTCTACACTTTTTTTTTTGTAAATATAAACTATTGTTTTTAAAAGTTTATTTACTTATTTTGGAGGGGGGGTGCAGAGAGAGAGGGATGGAGAGAGAATCCCAAGCAAGTTCTGCATTGTCAGCGCAGAGCCCGACGCGGGGTTCAAACCCACAAACTGTGAGCCGAAACCAAGAGTCTGACACTCAGTTGATTGAGCCACCCAGGTACTCCAAATCTAAATTGTTTTAACATAAAAAATTTATTTAGGGGGCATCTGGGTGGCTCAGTTGGTTAAACGTCCAACTCTTGATTTCAGTTCAGGTCGTGATCTCACAGATTGTGGGTTTGAGCCCTGTATTGGGCTCCATGCTGATGGTGCAGACCCTGTTCTGGATTCTTTCTCTCCGCTCCCTGCCTCTCAAAAATGAATAAAATTTAAAAAATATATTTAAAAAAAGTACAATGGGAATACAACACAACAAAACACGATGCATACAGGATCAGATAGAACATTCATTATTCATTATCAAATCTTTTGATGTTTTTCAATTATGTATTATGTATTATAGTATGTATTAAAAAAAACAAATGGCAAGTACCAAGTGATGATATTTTAAAAACTTAGTGAGCATGGAGAAGGTGAATAATGGAAAAACAGATATTCTAGTAAAGAAACATGGGCATAATACATTAAATATTTAGAATTTGGGTTCATAAGAAGAGTTGCTATGCAATCATGTATCAGGGTCATTATGTACAATAAATATAGAAGGGCAGTGAGCATTAAGCTCCTTAACAGTGATGGCAAATCTTTCCTGTTTCATCAAGAATAGGAGGAATAAATGGGGTACCTGGGTGGCTCAGTCGGTTAAGCGTCTGACTTCCTCTCAGGTCATGATCTCGTGATTTATGGGTTCAAGCCCTGTTTCGGGCTCTGTGCTGACAGCTTGGAGCCTGGAGCTTGCTTTGGATTCTGTGTCTCCCTCTCTCTCTGCCCCTCCCATGCTCATGCTCTGTCTCTCTCTGTCTCTCAATAATAAATAAATGTTAAAAAAAAAAAAAAAAGAACAGGAGGAACAAAGACAATGTTTCTTTTTGTCTCTAACTGCTGAGATTCCGGTTGTTTGTGACATAAAAGATGAAGTTGTTACAGAGATGAAACTGTCCCAAGACAAGGAGTTACCCACGCATCTGTTCCTTCAAAAACTCACTAGGCATGAGGCATTTTTGTGAATGCTGAGGATACAGGGAAAAGATAGCTAGGGTCTCTGTTCTCACAAAACCCATTTTCTAATCTGGGAGGAAGACACACAATACACAGATCGATGAAGCGCTAAGTGTCATGCAGAAGTTAAGACAGAGGGATGGCACAGTGACTGCCTGTACAGTCACATCAGACTGGGCAGTCAGAAGAGTCCCTTCTTAAAGAGGTGGAATTTAAGCTTCTATCAATTCTGTCTCCCTGAGAGAACCTCTAAGTAATGACACCCCAGTAGTAACGGGCACATCCATGATCCAGATCTTATTTTCCAAATACCATTCTCCACTTAGAGGAACCAAGGCTCATTGGAGAAATGGTTGATTCAAGGGCTGGAGGAGGAAAAGTATAAGGTGAGCTTGGAATATTTCTTTTAGTATCAGAAAGAAAGTGCTTACGCCATGGGGACATGACAAGATGACACGAGGCCCAACTTGAGACAGTCTGCCAAAATCAGAGACAATCTGAACAAAAAGCATAATGCTCATAATGGGTTGTGACCCACCAAATGTATTAAACAAATACCTAGAGGATAAAGGAAGATTCCTCCTTATAACAGGGTGGCATCTCACAAATGTAGAAGGAATAAGGGAATTAGAAAATCAACGTTTGGAAAATATCCAAACAAGTGAGAGAATGCTACAAAGAGAGTGAGAGGAAAGGATGATGCAAATGTAAAGTGTTGCCATTGGGTAACTGAGTGTGGGGTATAGAGGAATGTGTCCATCTATTCTTGCATCTTCCCTGTGAGTTTGAAATTATGCCTCAATAAAAAGTTAAAAGGAAAATAAGAAATTGAGTTATGAGTAGAGCAAGAAAAACGGGGCAGTAAAACTGGAGGAATATGAGATGAAGGGAAGTTTCTGTTTTTATTTTTTTGGGTAGGAGATCCCAGAGGATGCTTGTAGGATGACACGAATGGGTGCCTGAATAACAGCAGAAACAAAGCCCTTGAGATTGGGATCCCTAGCACTACATGAGGGATGGAAACTGAATGTACTAGAACCCAAGGACAGGCATAAAGCTTGAGCCCAGCTGCAGGAGGATAGCAGTTTGATGGTGAGAAGATGAAGTTTTTGTCTGGTTAATTCTTTGTGCTAATGAAATGGGGTGAACTTAGAATTTCAAAGTGAGAGGAGATCTGATAGTTTTGGGAGAGTGGAAAGGAGATTTTACATAAATGTAATAGGACTGCCAAGTAGTGTCGGGGGCCCCTTAGAATTTAGTGACCATTTATTTAAAGCAAGAAGTTGGTCCCTTCAGCAATGCTGATATGTTTGGGTGCAGGTGCCAAACAGGTGAATATCTGCTTATTACCAGGGCTAGGTCCTTGAGGGACCAGGGAGCAGAGAGCAGTGAAGGAGTAAGGAGATGAAGGAGATGAGTAGCTGGCAAGAACAGAATTAGGATAAGCTAAACTGGATAAGGGGGGAAGAGAGGGCACCAAAGTCAGTGTTTGGAACACATGATGCATGCTGCGGACAGAGTTGATTTAGACGTACCCTGTTTCTTCACAGCACTCAGAATCTAGTAAGAAAGGTAAACGAATAAAAATATAATTTCTACAGAGCATGCTGTTAAATAAGCAACTATACAGCAATACGGAAGCCCACAAGGTGGCCACTCGATCCAGCTGGAAAGGCATCTCAGGGAGGCTTCTTAGACATGGCAACGTTGGAGCTGAAGGATGAGCACAGCTACCAGTGGGAATGAAGGAAGAAGGAAGGAGACCCGCAGGCTTGGGCAAAGGTGAAAAGTAATGACACACCACTGTAAGGAGATCTATCAACTACGATATTTAATGAAGTAGGAGTATAAAATTTAGATTGGACAAGCCCGGGGGGACAACGCTGGAGATGATGGTGGGGGCCAGATCACAGAAGATTATGTGTGCCATCCTGGAGAGCTATAAAGGTGGTAGGAACCAAGAAAGAGTTTTAAATAGTTCAGAGGCATAAAATCCGATCTCCGGTGCCAAAAAACTACTCTGGTGGCAATATGATGAAGCCACACTAAAGGCATAAAGACTACATGGGGACATGATTTAAAAGACTGCTCACTCTGCAAGAGGAGGATTAAGACATTTTTGGAATGGAAACAAAGCTGCACAGCTAATTATATCATACAGTAAACATTAATAAATAAAGCCAAATATAGATCATTTTTCTCCTGCAAAGAACAAAGAGGAAATGAATGATTACTTTGCATATACTATTGCCTGCCCATACATTCTGGGCTACTGGGAATATTAATGAGGTTCATGGAAAAGTGTTTTCGTGTTTTAGAAAACACGTGGACTTAGGGCATGTTAATACTTATGAAGATTACTGGTCCTCTGGACCAGGGAACTGATAAATAGACTTTCTAATTTCATAAATCAAATCAGCCCCACTGCATGTGCTGTTGGCAAAAGGAACATCAGTACGTGCATAAAGACTTCCTCCATTAATCTTAGTTAGGTGCTAATATGTTTAAGAAAACAATTATGGATCTGTTAGTTAGCAAAGGATAATTATAAACAATATTAATATGCTGGCTTTCCACTTAAAAAGCAGGATGTACATTGTAGGCAAGACACTGTGTAAATAGAGATTATACAAACTGCTATGGAAAGGGTACGCTTTATAAAGCAATTTCATGTGTAAGCAGACGCAATGCATGAAATCTAGAAGAAATGTCAACCCATCATATAGGAGAGTTGAAGGAGTCAACAATTTGCTTTGACTATAAACAGAGAACTAGCTTTACTATACATATGTATCTGTACTTTCTTAAATTATCTGGTCAATATTCAACTAGCATTGAGATGCACACCAAATTTTATAACCATATTGACAGCAGAAACAATTTTTTTTCTGCATCAGTTTTTTGTCTCATTTACACTGGAAAAGGTACTCTTCTTTATTTGAAGACCTTAAGGACAGGTTGCCAAACTATTTCTATAAAGGGCCAGATAGTAAATATTTTTTTCTGTGCCATGTAGACTCTGTCTAGTCTACTCAACTCTGTAGTCATAGAAAATATGTGTATGAATAAGCGTGGCTTTGTTACAGTACAATTTAATTTATAAAAGCAAGGCAGCAGGCAGGATTTGGCCCATAGTTTGCCAGCCCTTGTCCTAAAACAATACTTGTAAGTTTTATCAGTTTCTCTTAAAACATAAATTTACTCAGAAGAACTATAAAATAAAGTTTCAGAACATGAGAGGAGGGCCCAAATCATACTGAAAATTTTAAGAAGTCTTCTAAAAAGTTTCCCATTTTAACTCTATCAATTTTCCTTATAGGAAGAACAAAGGCTATCCTTTCCAGACAAGGGGTGTTTCAAGGAGATTTAATTTTAGGAAGAAAAGATTTTTTTCTTCCTTTCATTTTCCAGATTATTTTCCTTCCCAATTGCTCTGATCCAGGAACCTGAAGAGGGGATAATTTGGAGAATATGACAAATTTAATTTTGGAGGTTGATCTGAGACTCCGGGTGGATTTTCACATGGAGATGCCCTCATCAGGCTACCCTCTAATGGAAAACTCTTGCTCCAGCTTCGAAAGCAAAAAGAAATCCATCTCCTTGGTGTTCATCACTCAGAAACACTGGGTTTTTAAAATACCTGGGCCCAACTGATATCTTTCCAAGATACCCACAGAAAAGAACGGTGCTATTAATTTACTTTGGTTTTGTAAACCAACCTCAGATCTGATTAGTAAATGAACAGCTCAAACATCTACCATCGCATGTTATAGCACTGATCAGGCTCTGAAAAGTCTTTTACTCCTTTTCAGTTTAGAAGCTCGTAAAAGATTTTATCTTCAATTTGATTGCCTTTTCATTATGATATATCAGAAAGGCAATATTACATGGATTTGGAAAGTAAGAGTCAGAAAAATTATCCCTTAACTTGAGTAAAATGCTTTAAATTAGGTTTCACAAAATTTTTTAGGTTGAAAATTAAGGGATAAACTTTTCTTTTTCGCTTCAGTCATTCCCTATTTCACTTGGAAACTCTTCTGACAGAATAACAAAAACAACAGTAATAATGGTAAAGCCTAGTGACTTGAACACAGACCGGGCACTGGGCTGTGTGCTTTATATGCAGTGACTCCATGAAGAACTACAGCTTAGAGTAAGTACCTTCCCGAAGGTCAGAGAGAGGCTAATACACAAAAGCTGGTCTCAAACAAAGCCTGAGTAATTTTAAACTCCGCACTTCCAAACATTACACACTTTCGGCATCTTTAAACAAACTGTGCAAGAGAATTCTTTAAAAAAAACACTTACACATTTAAGAGTTATTTTATTCTTTCTTCCCTATCTAAATCTTTGTCTACAAAGTATTTGGTACAAGACTATTTCTGGCTCTACATTGTCTTGCTAAAACTCTGCTGCTGCCTCTATGCCTACTTGAGAACAAATGCTGGATCTGTAAGCATGGTACTCACGGCCCCCAGACCTTATCTCAGATTCCTTGCCAGCCTCATTACTCTTGCCACAAGCCTGGCCATAAACCATCTGCTCAGGCACAGTGGCCTCTCATCCTTGGATTGTGTGCATTCCTGAGGCTAGGGGAAGACACAGCTCATCTCTGCTTCTGAAATCCCACTCATCTTTGAGACCAAGCTCAAATGACATACTCCCCCATGCATTTTTCCTCACCTCTGCCAGTGAGAATGAAGCACTCTCTCCTCTGTGCTACAACAGCCTTTTGTGTTAAACTACCCTCAGTTCGGTTATCCCCTTGCCTCACCTTCTCGTTACCAGTTATCTACCTTTCTCACTAGATATCCTTGAAGATGGGATAACAATGTATCCACCTTGGTGTCCCTCACAGCATGGAGCACAATACTTTGTAGGCGGCAGGTATGAGTAAAAGTTCGTAGACGAAACTGAGCAAAAACTGCATCTTGCTAAAATCCTCTTAATATGTTAACCCTTAGGATTACATATACATTCTGAAATACAAACCTTCAGAAGTCTTGGGAATATAAAATTGACCTCAACAGCAATCTCTTGTCAATAATTGAGAAGAAGTTTTCAAATTTGGAAGAAAAGATGAAACTGTGGAAATCCGTGTGGTAGTCCTGGGAGAGTGGAGGGAGCATGGCCGAACAACAGCCTCTGCTTCCCAAGCTTCAGATTCCTCATATATCCTAACTTCTGCCAACTCAGATTAGCCATACACTTCTCATACACTCTGTTCCTTCTTGCAATTTCAAAATATCTTTCAAAGATATTTAAAAATTTTAGAAGAATACACTTAGAATTTGTATTAGTAATATCTTCGTGGCCATCAGTAGGCTTAATATTATTAACACACACTGCAAAGCAGAGGTATCTGACTGGAATCCAGGGAATCTTTACTACTAGTTAAATGACTGAGAATTAAATGGTTGGAAGTGAATCATTATCAGGTAGAACCTCTGATGATTCCTCTGATGACTATTCTCAGCTTAATCCTCAAAAGTTGGATGTACCAGCATTCTGTGTTCAGACCTCTTCCTTCTCACTCAATACAGTCTTCCTTGACATTCCCGTTAACTCCTTGATTTAACTATCAGAGTTATCCATATGTATGATGGCTTAGATTCTAGCTTGAGAGGACCTTTCCTCCAAGCTTCCAATTTGTATTTCCAACTGTTCTTTGGGCATATTCACTAGGATACCCATTTATAATCAAACTTATCTGCTTTCCCTCTCTCCAAATAAAAGAAAGCACCCCACATCTCTTTTGGTTTTGATCTAGGTTAATAGTATTACCTACCTAGTCAACCAAATTAGAAACGAGGGGTTGTCTTAAATTCCTAGTTTCTCTCATTCCCCAAATCTTGTTGGTTCTGTCTCCTAAAATCTCTCTCATGATGAAATTTTATAACCCTGGGGAGAGAAAGATTCCACAAGTTTCCAGAAGGCAGAACAAAATGAAACAGGCCATATATAAAAAGACTGGAATGACTCTGGCCATGTCAACAGAAACAACAGAATCAAGAAGGTAATGGAGCACTGCATTCAAATTTCTGAGGTTCAATATTTTTCAACCAAGGGCGAGGCTAAAATAATGATAGTTATTTCAGAAAATAATTATTTTCAGACATTCATGGCTTCAAATTGTTTATCTTTCATGTACTCTACTAGATGATATGTTCTACCAAAAGGAGAGAATACATAAAAAATGGAAGGCATGGAATCCAGGAAAGAGGGTATCAACACAGGAAAAAGGCAAAGGGGTCCTCATGACGATGATGAATGATAGATATATAATCATAATAATGTAATAAAAATTATGATATGCTTATATGGGAGTGATAGGGGGATGGAAGTGTGTCTAAGGAATTGGGAAGGATGTAAGGGCTGAGTGCTTCTCTTCCGCGTAAGAGAGTCAAAGATAAAATCCCACACACCGAAAGATCAAAAAATAGCTACCTAAACATTGCATTTAGAAATCTGGAGGTGAATATCAGAAGAAATAGCTAAATGAGTTGAATGTAGCTGTTTCTGGAGATGGGTCTCAGGGAAGTGCTGTTTTTCATTGTAAGGCTTGTAGTACTTTTGACTTTTAGGATTTATGTATATGGACATTCTGATAAAAGAAAAAAAGAAAAAAAATTCAGTACCCCGTTTAAGCCTTATAGAGACTACTTTGTGTTATAATTCCCTAAGGAAAGACGCTCGGAGAGAAAAGCTCTAAAGATCTACTCTCATTTTTTATTTCCTTAGTATTTATAATGAAAAGAATGTAATGCTTTCTTTACTTAAATCATTTCTCCTTTCCAGCAGTTTGATTATTCCATATCTGTGTTCTAGGAGATGTTCTAAACAAACAGCCACACTATAACCTAGTGAGAAATAGTTATGTCCCACCCAAGAGGGTTAAGATTTGTAGCTCCTTTCCATACAACACACTTGGGCTATGAGCTAATGGGTGTATAAAACATGCCAGGCCCTGTCCTAATGATTCTAAGCCTACACGAAGCATTTTTCTCCTGTGAGGAATATGGCTTAATTAACCACCTGCTGAACTTCAGTTTGGGAGAAAGGTAACTTACGGTGAAAAGCTTTCTCGAATGAAAAATAAATACAATTTGAAGGGTCAAAAAGCCACAATGAAAACAGTTCTTGATGGTCACTTTTGCTTAATTACATTATTTGGAGATAACACAGACATTAAAGGTTAACAAGCCTGTTCCCTAACAGAAGAGAAAACTGTGGCCTAAAAAGGGTCAATGACTTGACCAGAATGATCTCATGTATTTTCAGGTTTTGTACTGTGACCCAGGTCACTTAGTAAAGGTTACACAACTCCTAATATGTAGTATCTATTCCCAAAGTAGAGAATAGAGTCAATCGATTAGATAATTTAAGCTAAAAACTGAATGCCTTAGATTACCTGGATATTTGGGAAAAACAGTTTTGGGTTTTTTTTTTTTGACCCTTTCCACTATACAAGTAAAAGAAATTCATTCCAGAAAATAATTTCAACTGCAGAAAAAAAAATTCTTTGTATATGCCAAAGATAACTGCTATTAATAGTTTGGTGCACTTTTTTTTTTTTTTTTTTTTGCTTACTTAATGTACTATAAGTTACATATTGCCTATTGTCACACCCATCATACAAACTGTACCATTATTTTTTAATATGGACTTTTCTTCAGTTATTAAGAGAAGGGAAGGCGATGGCAAAGAGGCAGAAACTTCCAGATGTGTAAGGAGAGGAGAAAAGTTTGAATTTCTCATTCAAATCATAAAAACTCATTAAAATAAAGCAAAAAATATGACCAAAACTAACAATTTTTTAAAGTATTAACTTTAAAATTAGATGGTGCCTCTGATATAGCTGCAAATTAAAGACAGTTGATGCTCACAAAAATTTTCAACTGCAAAACATGCTTATGTTGGGCTTTGACAACTTATTTTTAGATAGATAGATGGCTCAAATAATTCATCTGTAAGGAAGTGGAAAGCCCTCAGTTTTAAATCTGTATAAAAAGCTTACGTATTGGGGCATCTGGGTGGCTGAGTCGGTTGAGCGTCCGACTTTGGCTCAGGTCATGATCCCACAGTTCGTGAGTTCGAGCCCCGCCTTGGGCTCTGTGCTGACAGCTCGGAGCCTGGAGCCTGCTTCAGATTCTGTGTCTCCCTCTCTCTGCCCCTTCCCTGTCATGCTCTGTCTCTCAAAAATGAATGTTAAAAAAAAAAAAAGTTGAAAAAAAAAGCTTATGTCTTATTTTATGTTAAAAGATCTCACAATAAATAATTGAAAAGTTCTTTAAAAAAAATTGTTGATGGAATGAAAGAGGAAGGAAGAAAAGAAGGAGGGAAGGAAAGAGGAGGGAGGGAGGATAAAGCCAGGGTCAAGAAATTTGCTCTAATCACTTTTTTGTCTTTTCTTCTTTTTTTCCCTTTATGCAGGAGATACAGGCTACTATTCAATCTCTACTGTAAGATCGGTGGCTCTGAGCACTCCTTTTAAAATGCATCATGCTATGAATACAGTCCTGCTCATAAAGGAATGAGGAGACATTTCCACATGAAACTTTTGTGGAAAATCACTTTCTTTTTTTAAAGTAAGCTCTATGCTCAATGTGGGCTTGAACTCATGACCCTGCTGTCAAGAGTCACATGCTTTACTGACTGAGCCAGACAGGTGCCCCAAAACTCAACCGCTTTTAAAATCATATCTAACATTTACCATTGCCTGAATGTATGCAATGATTGAACAGCATGTTTCATCTTGTTATAAGAATACATACCGACAAGGTATTTATTAATAAGAATAAATGCCAAGAAGGTATTTATTTGTAAGAATAAAAACCAGTAGCTACCTTGGGAAACTCTTTTGAAGTCAATCTCCTCAGACATCATAAAGTTTTCCATCACATACAAGATCTATTTTTATTATGAGAGCTTGTTTTTTTTTTTCTTTCTACTTTTGAGAGCTTTGTAAATTCTTCAAAGCTTAAGTTCTCATTTTTCATGGCAGTGCCCTTTCCCAATTACTCCACATACTGGGATATCAGAGTTATTGTTAAACAGATCATTAAAAATGACAGATCAGGTCCTTACACCTGACTAAGTTAGTCCTGAATATAAATTAGGTGCTTTGGGACATGCATGCTCTCTTTTGGATGACTAGGGCCATGTTACTGCACTGAAGCACAGACAATTTACTAACTCCAGCCCAAATCTGAGCTGGTGATTAAAAACTGATGGAGTGTTTGGCACTACTAATAGAATATTCTTACCACTGCTTTTGGAACACCACTTTTCCAACTTGAGGCTAACCAGTTTAAATAAACACTTATATTTACACTTTATCTCCACTAGTATACTTTGGAGAAAATGTTTCACTTGGATTAAACAAACACCAAGGGTAAGAAAATTCACATTGAAAATACTCTATTTGCCTCCATCAAAAGACAAACCACATTGCTTTTCTACTCAATTTTCAAATATAAAAAAAGAACTCTCTGAAACATTTCTTAAGCACCGTCAGCCTTAATACCCTCAATGTGAGAAATCAATGGCTATGTTTGAATGGTACCTGGTACAAAGCATTGTGCTAGTGAATTCATCTGAATCTTGCACTATTAATTTATGTAATTTCTTAGCTCCTGCTTTAATGAATTCGACTGGAATACGTCAAGAGACCATAGCCAAAGATATAACTCTTTCAGAAATGGAACTTTGATCTTCTCAAGGTCATTAATACTGTGTGTAAAATAATAATTTTGGGTAGATAAAATGTGTTCATAAAATATTACACATCTTGCAGAAACCTAACAGGACGTGCTCAAGCAGGTAAAATCTGCTTTGACCTCGACTCCGATTACTTTGAAAGTAGGTTTGCAGTCTACACTTTAAACACAGAATTCTGCTGGTATCTCTTGCTATCAGATTATAAACACAACGCCTATATTATCAGAGTTCAGCTGCTTCAAACATCTGAATTGTCTGTTGAAGAAGTCCTGAGTTTCTTCACATTACTTTAAAATAATATTAGGTGTAGAGTTATAACTCAGACTTATGCAGACTTACACAAAGTTCAAAATATCTCAGAGTTGGGATTTTCAAAGGAAAAGGAAAAAGAAACTAAACTCGCCAAAGAGAGGTGTAGCAGAGCAAATACCCGATTGTCTGTCTTTTACTTTTGTACCACCCTTTTTACATTATGCCAGGGCAGGTATGAAAAAAAGCAAGATTTTGCAACAATTTTTTTTTACTCTAATTAAAGGTATTTTGGAAGTAGTTCCTTGCATTCTTCAAAAGGATTAGCAGCAGCAATATTTTATGCTGGGTAAAAAAAAAAGAATACTGCTTCTCTTCTTAAATGTCTAATACAGACGGTAGGTGATTACTACATTTATATTCATATAAATGTTAAAACTTCTTGATCATGTTCCAAATCTTTTGTAATGACAGAAGAGAGAAGAACACCAACAAGGAATTTGGGGCTATACTATACCAACCACATAATACACTACCTTTGTCTAGAAGAGTAACTGATTTTTTAACTTACTGCCTCTAAAGAAATCTTTTTTCACTTTAAATAAGAAGTAGGAAAGTGATTAAAGAATTTTATATCATATGAAATATCCTATGGATTTTGGTTTTGTTTTGTTTTTACAGAATAAGCTTTTATCTCTGGGCTTTTCATATCAAATTCAAATACATCTTGATAAAGTAAACTCTATCCAAATATTGTAAACGTATAATCAATAAAAGTAAGTTATATTATAAAAAAAAACTTTTACTAAGCCGAGATCTTTTTAAAAAAAATATAAATACAAATGGTATAAAGCAGGTCCTTCATTCAGTCACTGAACATTTTTTTAATTTACCTCCCACATAAAGTAGTGGAAGAGATTTGAGATCAGAGAAGGTCTATGCACTGATCATTATTTTAACTCTGGCTGGCTGAGAGGTCCTCCATTGTCTGGACAACATCAACGAATATCTGTTATATGCAAGCATGCTGCCCAGGGGTCAAGCCACAAATTTTTATTCAGAGTTTCCTGGGATGACATTGGACTTGGGGTACCTACTTCTCTATGTTATGTGGCTACAAGAAATAACAATTTTTTCTTTGACAAAGAAAAAGAAAATGCTGTCAAAATTATTTTTCAAAGACCAAAAAACAGCAGAAACAGCTGCCTTCCCAAGTCCTGACTGCGATGTATTTTGGAATAAGCCATTCAAACTGGCAGCTGGCATCCCAGATTGCTGTTGACTCTATACTATCCATCTCTTTTCAAGGAATGCTTTCCTTATATCTGGCAGGTAGGAAATATCAGGGTATGAGATAAGCAATAGATTTTCCTGTAACCAAAACTGTCCTCTTGCGATTGCTTCTTTCAAAGGAGCAACATACTATAATGGAAAAATGTGACTCATTTTCCAAAAATGTATTGACAAGCAACTTTTCCAGAACAGAGCTCTTTCACTAAGGCAGGAACATCTGTATTTACAACACAGATCTGAAACACCTACATGTTTTTCTGTATAACAGAGTATGTTTCTCTTGGCTGAAACCATGTTTTATCTTTATATTTGAGCAGGAACTTATGAATAGGTCACTTTTAGTCTTTTCTTCAGAAGAACACTGAGCCATTAGTTTTGTTTTAGGAAAAACAGTGAAGTTTAACAGCATAAGATATCATGCTACTCTTTCCACTTTTACACATGCGCACAAAGTTACCATCTGAAGTCTTCTTTAATTCAGTTTTCAGTTTTTCCTGGTCTTCTATTAGTGTTTTATTTTCTGCTTCCAAAATGTGTTCCTCTTCATTGACATAGTTTTTCAAGAGCTATCAGAAAAGAGAGTTATAGAAAGAAGTAAGCTTATATGGCAACAATGAGGTATTATTTCAGGACATAGGCTGAATAACATATTTAAAATTATTGGTCTTTATTTTATTCTTTATCCTTTAAGTATTTTATAATTTTCTACGATATACTTTTGCGGAAACTTGATATTTGGCAAAAAAACAAAAAAATATTTCTTCTTACTAAGGTTGAATCTCTGAAATGAAAATAAGGATTTCTGGTTGTGCTATAATTAAATTATATTTTCAAAAAGTACTTAGGTAAATAATGTGATGCCTTTTCTTCCATTATGTGTGTGATGTAAATCTAAGGGAAAAAAACCAGTTCTGAGTATATTAATTGGTAAACCATTATGTTCCAATTACGGAGCTGTCTACTCAGACTATTTTTATGTAGACCCATCTGTAAAAAAAAAAAAAAAAAAAGAAAAAAGAGTATAATGTCAGGATGGATAAGCGTAAAATGACAAGGCCAGCTCTATGCCTGGAAAATTTTACCAAATTTTGAATAGTCATTGAACAGTCCCCAAATTACTTTTATTAATCTTTTACAACGCTCTATTTTGAAATCTATGCTGGTTTTTAAAATGTTTATTATCTGGTTGTAGATTTTCTTTTTTAGGCAAGAAAAATTAAGATCTGAATATTAAAATATTTCAGAATTCTGTATATCTACAAGGAAACCATCATCAATAGAATTAAGAAGCTGAATTATCTTAAAGAAATTAAAAAAAAATTAAGTTACCACAAAAGGTAAATTAGGTTAATGGTTGAAAAATAAAATACTTACACATTGGCATGGGTTATTTAAAGTGGCAGTAACTTGATACTGACAGCTTCCACAGTCAGGTAAAAAAGCAGCTTAGGACAATTTTTTTTTAATATTTATTTTTTAATAATTTATTTATTTTTTAATTTACTTCCAAGTTAGTTAGCATATGGTACAACAATGATTTCAGGAGTAGATTCCTTAATGCCCTTTACCCATTTAGCCCATCCCACAACCCCTCCTTCCAGCAACCCTGTTTGTTCTCTATATTTAAGAGTCTCTTATGTTTTGTCCCCCTCCCTGTTTTTATATTATTTTTGCTTCCCTTCCCTTATATTCATCTGTTCTGTGTCTTAAAGTCCTCATATGAGTGAAGTCATATGATATCTGTCTTTCTCTGGCTAATTTCGCTTAGCATAATACCCTCTAGTTCCACCCACATAGGTGCAAATGGCAAGATTGCATTCTTTCTGATTGCTGAGAAATACTCCATTGTAAATATATACCACATCTTCTTTATCCATTCATCTGGACATTTGGGTTCTCTCTACAGTGTGGCTATTGTTGACAGTGCTGCTATAAACACTGGGGTGCATGTGCCCCTTTGAAACAGCATACCTGTATCTCGTGGATAAATACCTAGTAGTGCAATTGCTGGGTCATAGGGTAGTTCTATTTTTAATTTTTTGAGGAACCTCCATACTGTCTTCCAGAATGGCTGCACCAGTTTGCATTCCCACCAGGAGTGCAAAAGTTTGGATGCCTTTTATTTCTTTTATGTTGTCTGATTGCCGAGCCTAAGGCTTCCAATACTATGTTGAATAACAGAAGTGAGAGTGGACATCCCTAAGGTCAGGAAAGCTCTCAGTTTTTATCCATTGAGGATGACATTAGCGGTAGTATTTTTTTTTTTTTTTTTTTTTTTTTTTTTTTTTTTGAGAGAGAGAGAGAGTGCGAGAAAGGGAGGGGCAGAAAGGGAGGGAGACACAGAATCCGAAGGAGGCTTCGGGCTCTGAGCTGTCAGCACAAAGCCCAATGCGGGGCTCGAACTCACAAAACTAGAGATCACAACCTGAGTTGAGATCAAGAGTCGGACGTTTAACTGACTGCACCACCCTGGTGCCCCAGCTTAGGACAATTTTAGACAAAGTGACAGAAAAGAATTTCTACTGCAAGGTGATTCCTTTTCTCATGTAAGCAATAAACGAAACTCACCAAGTTCTACTGAGCATGGGCCACATGCAAATACAATTTTTACAACTAGATGATATAAAGGATAAAAATGTAAGAAAAACATGGACTCTGCTCTCACCTAACTTCAATCTAATGGAGAGGATGAGACAAGAACATAAAAATGGTAGCACAAGATCAAATACAGTATCATTGTGTTATGACAGATATTAGGCAGCTCAGAAGAAAGAACAAAAGCTCTAATATTGTTAGGAGACAAAAAACTAAAGTGTATACTTAAGGAACTGCCTATCTTCAAAATTAAAAAAAAATTTTTTTAAAGAGTAGAAACAAGAATTTTTTCAAATCTCTATAAATTTGTTGCCACTTCAAGTTCAAAATAATCCTAGCTGTTATTTCACTGATTTCAGTTCACACAGTCTTCAGTGATTACCCAAATTGGAAGAGAACCACTGAGTTGCAGGAATGTTTACACTGACTGCTTGAATTATTATGCCATTGACTTGGAAAAGGTGGATTTGTGTTGGTCTTGTAAATAAGCTTTCATTATTGCACCTGCAAACTTGTCTAAATTTATTATGTGTGACTTGATGCTGGAGAAAGACCAAGAGCCCTGGAACTGAAATTCAATAGCTAGCCACTGGCTACAATCCTGCACGTGCTCACTGTCCACCTACCTTATACCACCTTGGCAAGGGCTGGACAAAAAACTAGTAAGAAATAAAGCTCCATCACTGTTGTCATTTTAAAGCAGTTAAATTAAAAGTTCATTGGTCTTTCATAATTGTTTCACTGAATGAACTGAATGTCAGAACAGAAAGGGGTCTCAGGCACCATCTGCAAGTCATTTTATAAGAGAGTAACAAAAAGTCACAAAACACTGTGGTTAAGGGTGTGGATTCTAGAGCCACTCTGCCTGGATTCAAATCTTGCTTGTGTGGTTTATTAGCTGAACGGTTTTGTGCAAGTCATTTAACACTATGCTTCCGCTTCCTCGTGTATAAAATGCAGATAATAACAGCACCAACTTCGTGGGGTTGTTGCGAGAATTGACACGTTCCTGTGAAGCATATGAAGCAGTACCCAGCAGAATGCTAGCCACTATTTATAACCCTGAAGCTCAGAACATACAAGGTGGCTTGCCCCAGACCACAATGCTAATTATTGAGAGAGTTAGGACTGGTACCTAAGTGTCTTGGATCTCAGGATAAAGTGCCTTCCATTCAATAAGGTGTCTCTGACACGGAATAAAGAATTGTTTCACTAATTTTATCTTTTCTGAGCTAGTATTTCAAAATCTACACAAAGTATTTTAAAACAGAAGTTATCTTTCATATTTTGATCTCTGGCTTTTCTTGGTCAATTAGTTACACTCTGGGCACTGACAGTATTGATGTACAACTCACAAATTTTCTCCCTCACATGTACTAGGTTTAGCTCAGCAAATCTGTACATCTCAGATGATCTAGGGCCATTGACTGGGTCAAGATACACAGGAAGCAGGAAACCAGGACAGCATGGAATCAAAGGAGAGGAAAACAAAAAACAAATAAACAAACAAAAAAAAAAACCAAAAAAAAAAAAAAAAAGAAAAGGGAGAAATTGTGGGAGAATCAAAGAATCTGTAGTCATTAAGTAAATTTCCTTGCAAAGGTAACTCATTGTGAAAACAATTCCAAAACAAGAGTTCCAAAAATGGTTTGAGAAAGGTTACTTTTTTTTGAAGGACAAGACTACTTTAAGGATGTTAACTATGGTGTATTTCAACATACTAGAACCCAAACTACACAAAAACGCTTTCCATTTTCTTAGAGCTGAAGAGTAAAAGGAAAACAACTAAAGAGTGAGAGGAAAAAGGCAGTGTTCTGTTGGTAGTTAGAACTCATAACTCTACCATGATGGGCACAATTTTAAATCAGGATAGGTACACAGTAAGTTTACAAATACAAGGCTGTGTGCTTTTGAGTTTAGCCATCATGTATTAATCAAAGCTTTGAGGGTTTTGTTTTTATTTTTGCCACTGTGAAGTGAGATCAAAGGATGGAAAATGAAGCAAGTAATATTGAGATACAAAATGAGGCTGATTTTGCTACTGAAACATTCTAAAAAGCAAAAATGACTTATTGTTTGCTTTTGAATACAGAAATACCATGAGCTTGATTTCCCAGAACTATATTTACTACAAAGGAAAATTTACAAGACATCTATGGACCAATGCCTTTTCAAAACAGAATAAAACAAAGTAAAAAAAACTGGTGCTCATTCTCTAAAAGTTTCCTTAAAAGATGCTGGTTTCAACCCCCTGCCCCAAAGAAACCTCCTTCAGTGCTGTTTTATATGAAAAAAGGTCTTTCTTTACCTTTTGTCTGTAGTGGAAAATAAGGCAGACATCACTAGAAATAAAACATGGGTTCTAAATAGGTGATCATTATACTGTAGCATCAAACACAGTTTTTTTTGCAGTGAGTTCTGCCTTACCTAATAGGTTCTGGAAAGCCTTGTGTCGTATTATGTATTGGCTTGTTTGTTTAGAATAGATACAAGGTGGTTCTTATAGTTCTTTCTATAGGAGGCTAGGCTTTAAGGTTAAGTATTTTAATTCTCTACTGTTAAATCAACACTTTTTACATAAATATAACTTGGTATAATACATAATTGACTATTTGCATTTCATTAATTTACAATAGGAAAATCATCTTCTTGGATTATTTTAGGAATGCTTTTTTTTCAAGAAAATTTGTTTCACTTCTGAATGGTTCCATTGGCACTTTTTTCTAAGAAATACAATTAACAAAACTTACAGAGCTTAAGATGAACTACAAACATTCAAGCTATGAGATCTGACTCCTATATTTTACACTTAAGAAAAAAAATACCTCAAATAATTTTGTAGCTATCATTTATTTATTATTTTATTTAATAGCGAAAATATTAGTACCTAATATACACTCTCCCTGAATGGCAGGGCAATTACAGCATAGGGTTCTCAAAGTAGTAGTATCAGCAGCATGGCCAAATTAAAGATTTTAAATACTATATGCAGGGGCACCTGGGTGGCTCAGTCGGTTAGGTGCCTGACTTGAGCTCAGGTCATGATATTGTGGTTCATGAGTTTGAGCCCCACGTCGGGCTCTATGCTGACAGCTCGGAGCCTGGACCCGTTTCGGAATCTGTGACTCCCTCTCTCTGTCCCCTCCCCAGCTCATGCTCTGTCTGTCTCTCAAAAAATAAGTAAACGTTAAAAAAAAAAATACTATATGCAGTTATCAATCTTAACATAAACTACTTTCCTCTGCTTCCTATGTAATGAACATTTAAAACAAAACAAATTTTAAAAATGACTTAAAAATAATTTAACTGAAAAGGAAATGGCAACATAGAGACTTATAAAGATTTGCTTTAGGTTATAAACTAAAATTAATGGTAATAAAGGAATTAAAAACTATATTCCCAGAATATTTTTTTTTCAATTATAGGAAACAGGTTCAATGGTGTTAATCTACTATAGAGGGAAACTGAGAACAAACAAATCTAAAGGATAATAAGACACTTTTGAAACAATCATTTTATAGAACAGTATTGCTATTTATGGTCATTTTTGCTTACAAATTATAAAAATGCTATTTTTGATACTGAAAAGTAATATACCTTGGGAAAACCAACAACATTTACACATATTAAAATTTTTTTTATGTTTATTTATTTTTAAGAGTGACAGAGACAGAGTGTGAGCAAGGGAGGGGCAGAGAGAGGGGGAGACAGAATCCAAAGCAGGCCCTAAGCTCTGAGCTGTCAGCACAGAGCCTGACGCGGGGCTCAAGCTCACATAACGTGAGATCATTACGTCCAAAGTCGGATGCTCAACTGACTGAGCCACCCAGGTGTCCCCGTTTACACACGTTTTAAAAAAGCAAACTTAAATAAATACCTGTTTTAGTCTTTCATTCTCTTCCATGAATTTTTTGGCAGCCTCATTAGTATTTTCTGCTTGAGTTTTAAGTACTCCTTTGTTTGACAGTTCTATAGCCAGCTGAGTAATAAGGGTAACCAGACGTCTCAACACACTAAACAAAACAAAACAAAACAAATCAGATTAATGTATAACTAGACTAGTCATTAGGAATTGCGATTTAAGATAAAAAGTCATTGTCATATGATTCTCCTTTAGGTATGGATACGGTGGAGGGAGATGTTTAAGGAGGACATGTTTCTTTCTTTTCCTTCCTTCCTTCCTTCTTTCCTTTCTCTCTCTCTTTGTAAATCCAAGTCTTTCTGTCAGAACAAGGCTGTGTCTCATTCCTTTGTAGTCTGTTACAAGACTAGCACTTGGAAGATCAGTTCAGCAGTACTTGTTCATTATCCTCTTTTTAGAGGCCATGAGGAGTAGAAACAGAATTTTATTTTACATTTTTATTTATTTTAGAGAGACAGAGCACAAGTGGGGGAGGGGCAGAGAGAGAATGAGACACAGAATCTGAAGCAGGCTCCAGGCTCCGAGCTGTTAGCACAGAGCCTGATGTGGGGCTCGAACTCACAAACTTTGAGATTATGACCTGAGCCGAAGTCGGACACTTAACTGACTGAGCCACCCAGACGTCCCGAAACAGAATTTTAGACAGTGTGGCAGGTCAGTAAGTCCCGAAACAGAATTTTAGATAGTGTGGCAGGTCAGTAAGTGAAGTCGTTTTTGCTCTTTTGGTTCTTTTTTTCTCCTACCACCTCAAAATCTGCTATTTAAAGAGCATTGTATGAGGTTGGCCAAGCCTGAAAACTGGTCATTCACATTTGTTTATGGGTAACTTCCATTGTTAGAAATTAATATCTTCAAATATTCATTCAACAGGTATTTCCTTTGCTAGTAGGTATTAGGAACTGCTAAGTGTTAAACACTATGCGATGCACTGGGGACATAGCAGCAAATGAGACAAAGTCTTTCAAGGAGTTTGGGTTCTAGTTGGTGAGGCAAGAGTTACAACGGTATTTAATTGCAAACATGAATGATACTCAAAAGAGCACACAGCAGAAACTACCTGCTTTGGGGGCAATGATGGTCACACAAACGGCTTCTCTGTGAAAGGGGCTGAAGGATGAATAGAAATTAGCCAGGGAAGAGCAGGGAGTTCTGGGAGAAGGAAAAGCAGGTGTGAAGACCTTGAAGCAGGAAGAAGTTAGGTACTCAATAAATATTTGTTGCAAGAATGAATGAAAGAACAGTGAAGGGCAGTGTGGGTGGAAGTGATGTAAATGTCAGAGAACAGTATGAGACAAGGGGCCAGATCATGAAGGGCCTTCTGCACCCATCTAGCCTACAAGTCATAATGGCTATTGGTTATTTGGGTATATCATCGGCTTTCTTTTATGGAGATGTCAGTATACTAAACAGTGTAGAAAAAAAGATCTGTGAGTAGGAAAAATGAGTTAGAGAAACATAAATCATGTTCTAAAATTGTGCTTAAAAACTTACAGCCAGAAAAATAATGAAAATCCAGAAATGTAAAGATTCCTTTGAGACCTAAAAAGTTTCATTTGTGCATGTTCATAGGCACCAGGTTTACTGCTTAAGCCTTTTTCAATGGCAGGTATAGAGGAGTATTTCCTTACTTCTCTCACAGCATCTATTAGAGAAAAAGAAAAAAAAACACTACTTTTAGTTTTTAATAATATAAAATTGTTATTAAAATGGAAAGCAGTTTTGGGGTGCCTGGGTGGCTCATTTGGTTAAGCATTTGACCCGTGATTTCGGCTCAGGTCATGATCGCAGGACTATATGGTCTAGCCCCATGCTGGGCTCCAAGCTGAGCGTGGAGCCTGCTTAAGATTCTATCTCTCCCTCTCTCTCTGCCCGTGCTCCCTTCTCTCTCTTTCTAAAATAAAATTAAAAAAAAAAAAAAAAGAAGGAAACAAGTTTGAAAATAATTGAACTTTTAAATAATGGACTTTTTGGACAGGTTCTCTTTTTGTCTTTTCCTCTACAACACCTGGGAGGACACATGCTCAAAAGAGATGTTCTGTAAATGGATGCTAGTGGCAAACTTTGTAACAGGTTTTTTTGTTTTTGTTTTTACTATTCATCTGGGACTTATTATCATTGTACTGTCTCTCATCTCCAGCTACACTGCAAACTGTTACCCTTCACTCTTTCTATCCCTAATAGGCTGAATAAAATTCAACCCGTTGACGATAGTATATAGGTCATCTTCCATTGCAATCAATGGCAAGAGACTATCCTATTTTCCATTCTGTATTAGCATTTTATTATATCTATTATTTCTTTAATATCATCAAATCATTATGGTAATTATTAAAGTAATATTAAGTCACTTAAATTAATATTATTAAAGAAACATTGATATTATTAATATATTATTAGTCATCAAGGTACCTGGGTGTCTCAGGCGGTTAAGTGTCTGACTTTGGCTCAGGTCATGACCTCACAGGTTGAGAGTTCGAGCCCCGCATCAGGCTCTCCGCTGTCAGCATGGAGCCCACTTGGGATCCTCTGTCTCCCTCTTTCTCTGCCCCTCCCCTGCACTCTCTCTCTCAGATAAACTTAAAAAAAATATATTATAACTTGTTAATACTAGTAATATTAATATGACTTTACTGAGATTTTAGAAATTTTTGGCTACACTGACATTATATATATGGGTATATATATGTATGTATATATATACGTATATATGTATGTATACATATACATATGTATGTATATGTATGTATGTATACATATGTATACATATGTATGTATATGTATGTATACATATGTATGTATATATATACATACATATATATACCCATATATATTTATGTATATATACATATATATACCCATATATACATATACATACCCGTATATATACTTTTGTTTTAGTTTATTTTCAATTATAGAGTTTGCCTTTCTCTAGCTTCATAAAATTTAAAGTTTTTTCCTTCAAATTCTGGAACAGTTTAAGCAGCGTTAATAACATCTGCTTTTTGAAAGTGGTAGAATTTCTTACAAAATTATCTGGTTTTATTCTTCTCTGAAGGAGGTAGCTTTTTTATAACTTTCTATAATTCTTCTATGGAAAATTGGTCTGCTTAAATTTTCTGTATCTCCTAGCATTCATCTGACAAGTTATATTTCTCTACAAAATTACCCACTTCGTGTAGGCTTTCAGATTTATTTGCATAGAGGTGTACAAAATAGTCTCTTAAATTATCCTTAAGAAATTTTCTTAGACAAGGTGCCTGGGTGGCTAGATCAGTTAAGCATCTGACTCTTGATTTTGGCTTAGATCATGATCTCATGGTTTGTGACACTGAGCCCTATGTCAGGTTCTGTGCTGGGCATGGAACCTGTTTGGGATTCTCTCTCTCCCTCTCTCTTTGCTCCTTCCCCATGTGTGTTCCCTCTCTCAAAATAAATAAACTTAAAACAATTTTTTTCTTGGTCTTAATGGCTATTTCCCCTTTTCATTCCTCAGACTGTCGCAATAATATACAAAGAGCATACCAACAACCACTACAAAATAACTAAAAAACCCGCCAAACAAATAGTATTTTATTAAATAAAAAAGTTTTATTAAAAAACATTTTTTAATGTTTATTCATTTTTGTAAGTGAAAGCGAGAGAGACAGAGTGTGAGCGGGGGAGGGGCAGAGAGAGAGGGAGATACAGTCTCTGAAGCAGGCTCCAGGCTTTGAGCTGTCAGCACAGAGCCGGATGTGGGGCTCGAACTCATGAACTGTGAGATCATGACCTGAGCCTAAGTCGGACGCTTAACCGACTGAGCCACCCAGGCACCTCCTTTGGCTTTTTTTTTTAAGTTTATTTATTTATTTTAAAAAAGAAAGAGCAAGCAGCAGAGGGGAAGAGAACGAGCAAGATAGGGAGAATCCTAAGCAGGCTCTGCCCTGCCAGTGTGGAGCCCAACGTGGGTCTTGAACCCACAAACCATGAGGTCATGACCTGAGCTGAAATCAAGAATCAGGCGCTCAACCGATTGAGCTGCCCAGGCGCCTCAAAGCTTCTTTGGCTTTTAAGTGAAAATAATATTTCTGGATCTATTATGCAGAAATGCTGAAAATTAATCAATAATATCAAAGAAGTTTATAAATACAAATGGTCCTACAAACCCACCTGTAGAATAAAATCACCTGTAGAAAAGGAGACTGTGTGTGAAAAATGAAGTAAGGGCAACAATAGGGGCTGGGTGTAATACGTAGTCAATTTTCTATAAACCACGTGGAGATAGCCTTGTTTGGATCACTTGTGGAAACTTTCAAAACCTGGGATGCATTTCTGCTGACACTAAACATATTCCAGGGTTTCCTGCTTCCTTTCTGCCTATTCCCACCCCTTAAAACACACATAAACACATTCAGTTAATACAGGCTCTAGGAACATGAAACCTGGTAATGATTACCTTATTAGAGAAACAACCAACAGGAAAAGTGAGATAAAATTGAAAGTAAAGTAATAAATTATACTTGAGCAATCTACTGGTTTTGCATTATACTGTTGTCATTCTAGTGGCTAAGAACACTGGACTATGTACTTAACATACGCTAATACATTTAAACCTTTAAACACCTCAGTGAAGCAGGTGTGATTACCCTATTCTGAGATGGAAACACTGAGGTTTAAAGGGTAAGTCCTGATCTACCTGCCTTTACCATCTATGGTCAAAGCTCCTGCATTGACCATCCTTGATGTCCCTACTCTCTGAGAATTAATTACCCATCCTACCCATGGATGTAGGGTCTAGTCAGTGGTCATGGTTCTGTGCTTTGTGACTCCTACCCTTATTCCTTATAACTGAAATTCAGACTCAGAAGTGGCTAATTAATCCTTGCATATGGCTGGAGTGATGACATTTGGCAGCTATGTGGTGCCCACTTTCTGCCTTGGGAATAGAGCATCAGAGTCCATGGAGATAAGGAAGAATGAAGTAGACCCACAGAATAATGCAGGTCTAATCCCTCCCTGGAATTTGGCTTCCTTCCTTCCCTGAGCTGCTCTAAAACAACCCTGCATTTTATTCTAAGTTCCCCTTTCTTGCTCAAGTGAGGTCTGTTCATTTCTGATATATGTAACCAAAAGAACCTTAGAGTACCATTCTCCTTCCTTATATGGATATGTGGCAGCTTTTAGTAGAAATTCTTGTGATAACTTTACAGTTAAAAGATCACGATACCAGAGCCAGTAGGAGCTGCAGAAATAGTTGCCTTTTCTCTCTCTGTTCTACAAATGGATAAACGAGACTCAGAGAGACGACGTGCCAAAAGGCAAACAGTTAGTTGGTGGCAGAGTTGCGACCTGTTTTCCTTACTTTCCTTTGCTTGTTTTTTGTTGTTGTTTTTTTTTTTTTATTAATTTCTTTAATGTTTATTTTTGAGAAATAGAGAGGCAGAGAGAGGGAGACAGAGGATCTGAAGCAGGCTCTGTGCTGAGAGCCGAGAGGTTGATGCAGGGCTTGAACTCAGGAACTGTGAGATCATGACCTGAGCTGAAATCAGGCACTAAGCCGACTGAGCCACGCACGCGGTCCTGTCCTTTACTTGTTTAATGTTACTTCTTATGTGGCTGGAGATTTTCTTTCTTTTTTTTTTAACGTTTATTTATATTTGAGAGACAGAGACAGAGCACGAGTGGGGAAGGGGCAGAGAGAGAGAGACAAAGAATCCGAAGCAGGCTCCAGGCTCCAAGCTGTCAGCACAGAGCCCGACGCAGGGTTTGAACTCACAGACTATGAGATCATGACCTGAGCTGAAGTTGGACGCTCAACCAACTGAGCCACCCAGGAGCCCCTGACTGGAGATTTTCTTGATAACAATAGCATACCATGGAACAAATACTGACATTTTGAAATAATGCATGAACCCATTCACATCCTGATACAGTCATCTACTCATACCTTCTCACACCAGCTGTTCCTCATTTTATAAGAAGGAATTCATTTCAGAGGTTGGTGGTATGGAACATGGGAAACATTTCTTCATAAAACAGTGACATATATGGCAGTTAACCCAGGATGGCCCCTGTACAACCCACTATGTATCAATAGCAACATTAACTTAGTTAATTAAAAACCCAGTGTGGGCTGATGGCTCAGAGCCTGGAGCCTGTTTCCGATTCTGTGTTTCCTCTCTCTCTGCCCCTCCCCCGTTCATGCTCTGTCTCTCTCTGTCCCAAAAATAAATAAACATTGAAAAAAAAATTAAAAAAAAAATAAATAAAAACCCAGTGAATTCATTAACTAAAAAAACCCTTAGAGTTAAGCTTAGTCAAAAGAGGAATTCAATACTTACCTAGAAATAGAACAATCAATAGGACTATAATAGTAAGGAAAGCCTTGTTCCAGAAAGTTGCAATTTTACCCCAGACATTAAATGAAAAAATTTTCTGCCATCTGTAAAGTAATACAATTACATTAGGTATAAAAAAAAATCAAAAGATTCTGAAATGTTTTGCAAATATTCAATTAACATTTTGGTAACTGTATAGTGAGTGAAAAGAATTACAGAAATTTAATTTTTCATGTCATATCAGAGATTTACCAATTCTCTCATATGACATAAGTGTCTCGTGAAACAACTCAACTTTAATGATAATCTGACATTATCTTCTGTCTGGTGGCTTAAATCTTCTGAAGCGAAAATAGCTAGCTTTTAAAGTAAAGATACATGATCAAAACCTTAAAAAGGAATTCTTATAGTAATATGCTATATTGCTGATAGAAGTTATCACTTTGTATCTTTTCGCTAATCAGGATAATAACTCAGAAGTAACAAAGGCCTATTGGTCTAATAATCAGCAGCATTTCAGGAGGAAGGGGTCCAACTCTGCATTATTTATTTTTACATAATATACCTCTAACATCTACTCCAAGTAAAAGAATTCTCTATTTTTACAAGGGAATTAAAAATGTCATTGAGATGTTACATACATAAAGTGCAAAGAAGTTGAAATAGATTAATAGATTAATGAAGTTTTACATATGTATATACTCATGATTACCACTCAGATCAAGATGTGAACACGGGAAACAAAATGGTGGGAAAAAAGTCTAGATGGACTGAATGGCACAAAGACACAGAGGTAAGAAAGTATGGATTATAAATGACAAAGATGAAACCAATCCACCACACAATTGGGAAGGTAACAAACTTTGTACAGGGCATTTTATTTTATTTTTTAAAGTTTATTCATTTTGAGAGGCAGGGAGGGAGCTCGAGCAGGGGAGGGGCAGAGAAAGAGAGGGAAAGAGAGAGAGAATCCCTAACAGATTCCATACTGTCAGCACAGAGCCTGACGTGGGGCTCGAACTCCCGAAACCAAGAGTCAGATGCTTAGCTGACTGAGCCCCCCAGGTGTCCCTGTACAAGGGCATTTTAAATGAATAACAGATGAACGAAGTCCAAAGGAGACATATGAAAGTAATAAGCACCTAAATAAGGTTCAAACACTAACAACCTAAAAAAAAGTTTTACTTCAAGATTATGACAAATTATTGGCTAATAACTTTCGAGAACAACCCTAAGTAGTAACTCGAAGTTGCAAGGAGAGGGTGACTGACATAGGTGAAGGAGGTCCTTCTGTCTCTATGCTTCCAATGCCAGAGACGCTATTCAAATTTTTCATTACAAAAAATTTTATATTTTTAGAAAAAGAACATAAGTGGCAATACCTTCATTTAAGACCCACTGTAAATTCACATTTTAGGGGCCAGTATAGAAAGGAACACAAAAGAGAACTCCTACAGGGAGCAACTAGCAGTTTCTACTGAGACTCACTTCAAGGAAAACTGAAAATAGCTATTATATTTTGAGTCCTTACTATATTATGGTTCTAAGCACTTGTATGTATTTTAGCTCATTTTATCACCACAACCACTATATGAGGTGGATAGCAGTATTACCTCTATTTGACAGATGGAGAAACTGGCCAGAGATGGTAAATAATTTGCATAGGGTCATACAGTAACATGAAGAGCTGAAATATACACTCAGGCAGTCTGACTTCTAAGCATTTGTCTTTAACCAGTGGGTTCAGTGAGAAAATGATAGCCTAAATTAAATAAAATTGAATCCTTCTCTTTGACAACTATGGTGATACATGCATAAAAGATGTGGATACACACAGTAAGGACTGTGTGTATATTGTAAATGAGTTGTGTACACATATATTTTCTTATGTATATTTGTACATGAGTATATAATCTGTGTACTTACATACACATCTATCCAAGAGCTACTTGAAAAAGGAAAAAAATTATATTTGGCAGGAAGAAAAATATCCATTTTCTATGGATTTTTTTTACATTTATTTCTTTTTGAGAGACAGAGCACAAGTGGGGGGGGGGGGGGGGGGAGGGTGCAGAGAGAGAATGAGACACAGAATCCAAAGCAGGCTTCAGGCTCTGAGCTGTCAGCACAGAGGCCGACTCGCGGCTGGAACTCACAAACCCTGAGATCATGACCTGAACTGAAGTCGGACCCTTAACTGACTGAGCCACCCAGGCGCCCCACTATGGATCATTTTCATGGAAAAAACATTAATGGACAAAAAAATATACATGTTTTTGGAAATGCTTAAGTCTTATTTATAAACAACATCTTTCTTTCTTTTGAATACAGGACTCTCTTGTTGGACCTACCACCAAAAAGCTAACAGGGTGTCATAGAGATTTCAAACCAACAGGATAAGCAGTAGAGTAGAACAAGCACTAGGCTGACAGCCAGATTCTTGTCTAGAGTCAGCCACAGATCAGCTGGATGACCTTAGACTACTTTCCCTATATAGGAATATTTGGGTTGGATAAAATGATCTCTAATGCTCCTTCCTACAGCGTGATTCAATTTTTTTTCTTTAGTAAGGAAGAAAAAAGTGATGGCATAGCTCATAGGCAAGAACAGGAGTAGAAATCTAGGTAGGTAAGAAGCAAGTTAAGAGCTGTAAAGACCACCTGGACCCTGAGCCAAAGTAAAAACTTACGTAAGTCTCTTCCAGTCATGGGTTCTCACTAAACTTCTCTCTAGGATCTCATTTATGAAAGATTTTCTTTTATGCCAGGAGCATGAACAAAGGTGTTGCAACATTTTTATTACAAGTGTATTTCACCATCTATACTAATCAACTTTCTGGATCTAAAACTGAACTCATATGGTAGCTACACTTGTGAGCACAGCATAGTCATAGAGAAGTCAAATCACTACTCTGCACACCTGAAACTAATGTAACATTGTGTGTCAACTTTCCAACCTCCCCCCCCCCCCCATAAGTAGGAGGATGATTGCAGGGGAAAAGTTAGCCAATGCTTCAACTGAAATACTTTTACTCTACTTACAGACCTTTCAAAGTTCCTTACTAACGAATTAAGGCTAATGTATGTATGGTTATGGTACGTTCCATATTCAGCACTTTAAATATATATTCTGTGTACGGAAAAAAGCAGTAAAACATTAATGAAACTATTTTTGGGTTGCATAAGGCCAAAACGAGGAATCATTTACTGGCATAAGTCTCTACATTGTTGTTCGTTCCACTGCCCGAATGAAACATTTCTGCACCCATTTGGTGCTGTAAACATTTATCCATTTCCCTTTTTTGAGTTCACTGTTCCAAGTCAGGGCAATAAAAAAGGTTAAGTCTGATGACAGGTATTAAAAGCACAACCACTGCTATATTTTATCTGTAACCAAGAGAGTCAAGAGGACTGGGCCCTTTTCCTTTTAGAAGCAAGGGGAGACAAAGTTAATTCGTTTGTACACATAATAATATTTATATAACGTGATATTTTAACATCATTAGATATTACCTAAAATTTGTGAGTTTAAAGAGCACCTTGAATATAATCAGCGTTCAAAACTTTTTAATCCTTAGGAAACTTTTCTCATATCACTCGTAACAGTCTAAAGTAGCTAATCATATGCTTATTGTACTTATTGTAACTTATCGCAACAATTTGCAGGTTTCCTACCTCTGAGGAGGAATAAAAGGAAGACAGAAGATTAAAATAAGTCCTATTTCAGCATAAAGAAAGGTTGCAACTGCCACCCACTGGAGTGTCATTTTTTTCCTCTTCACACCTAAATAGAGAAACACTTATTTTACTTTACTGCCTTTTAGAGAAAAACTTGATTAAAGCCCTGGGGCGTAACGAAAGTCCAGGGGGTCAGACGGGGCCGGTCCCTCCTCTAACCCGTGGCACCTGGCCTTAACCCCCAGTGGGAGGGGCAGGGCAGGGGTCAAGAGTGGACCCAGAGGTCCGCGTCTCCACTTCCCCTGCGAGCTGTGCGGAACCGGCCTGCACGGCACAGAAGACGTGCTGGCCCGCCACCCTCGCAGCGACAGAAGCCTAACGCCACCCTCCACTAACGCCCGCGCCTAGGCGCCCTCCTTCTCCGCGAACGCGCCGCGGGCACGGCCTGCTCCCGTGGTCCAACCGCGGAGGGAGCTGCGCGACCCCGCGCGGCCTGGCGCTCCTCCCCGCCGCGGGGACCGCGGCCCCCCGGGAGCCCGTCCGGCCTTACCCCGCCTGCGGCCCGCCTGGCTCCCCGCGCTGCTCCGCGCCACCGACGCGCGGGACGTCAGACGCCGCGGCGGGGCGGAGGTTAGGGGGGGAGGGGAGCGGGGCCGGGGAGAGCGCCCCACCCCCTCCTCGTCTGCCCCCGCCCCCGCTCGGCCGGCTCCGCAGCCCAGCCTCCCAGCCCCGAACCTGGGGGCCCGCAACCCCCGGCGTCGCCGGCGGCTCGAGGACGACGATTAGCAATAATTGTTTTGTAATTGATGGTGGAGTTGGAGGGTGACTCACACTTTTCGGGCGCATGCTTGGGGTTCCCGTGTCAACTTCTTGAGAGCCGACCTTAAATTTCTAATAAAGTGTGGTTTGGTTGGGAGGGGTTGCGGTTAATCGACGTTTTCTGAAAGGGCTTCGTGGAATGGCTCCGGGGCGGCAGGGTTTGATGGAGTGATGCAATTCAGTGAACGTGTTTGAAAGGCATTCCCTTCCTGTTCTGTCTCTTTTGGGGTAGAAACAGTTTTATTGTCCGGAATTAAGCTCTAGTTAAATGGGAGGGCCAGGATTGGGTGGTTGTGCAGTATTTTTTTCTGAGAACGTGGAAGAAAATGCAGCTTCGAAACATATTTTCCTGCTCTTGTCCATAGGCTGGGAAGAGACTCTAGGGAGATATCTGGGACTGATAGGAATAGAAAACAGTGTGTGGGTGCATTCCTTCAGTTACTATTTTCCAGGTTTCCAAATTCCGTGAATAACAATTATTAACCGTTTTCATTATTGACATCAGGAATTGACAGTATTATCCTTCCGGACAGAATTATTTTGGGACTATTAAATGATGTAAATAGATAATTACAGAATATAAAAATACACTTTTTAAAATGTTTAAATGTTTATTTATTTTGAGGGAGGGCTGCACACACTAGTGGAGGAGGGGCAAAGAGAGAATCCCAAGCAGGCTCCACACTGCCCACACCTTGGTGGGGAGGGGAGGAGAGTTGAGAGTCCTTGGAAGCCAACGACTGGGCCACCCAGGCGCCCCTAAAAATACATTTAAGTGGGTGCTTTTTCTTATCACAAATATACCTGATCACACGGAAAAGAAAAAGACTGAACAGTAAATTAACTATAGGGAAGGGTTTGTTTTTTTTTTTTACATCAATCGTGTTTAGAACTCGATGCTCTTCCACACTGGTTCCTTTGAAAGCCTGTGCACCTTATTCTATGCTCCTGTGCTCACACCACTAGTATAACTAACTTTAATTTGTAAACATAAAAATTACTAACTTAGACTATAGCTCCCTATTTCCTTATATACTACTTACATCAAATAAAAAAGCCAATTATCTTAAAAAAGATGTTAACTGAAAAAAGGAAAGCATAGAATGTGCCCCCCAAAATATGGCAACACAGTGCTTATTTTAAAATGGATTCATTTAATATTCTCAAAGTCTTGAACTAAGCAGTCTTAGATAGACACAGTTACCAAATTTTCATATTTTTGTATAGACCAATATCTGAATTATGGAACTATTCTTACAGTAGCACATTCACCAATAACAAAATTCTATTAGTAACACTACCACACAATGGAACTTAAAAATTAAAACTATTACAGGGGTGCCTGGGTGGCTCAGTTGGTTAATCCTAAAACGTCGGCTCAGGTCATGATCTCCCAGTTAGTGGGTTCCAGCCGGGTATGGGCTCTGTGCTGACAGCTCAGAGCCTGGAACCTACTTTGGATTCTGTGTCTCCCTCTCTCTGCCCCACCCCCCCCAGCCCCCAATAAATAAACATTAAAAAAATTTTAAGTTATTACAAAAAAAATTAAAATTATTACCATCTGCTGGGGGTATAAAAATAACATCATAAAGAAATAAGTACCCCCCCCAAACCGTATGAAAATTAGGTTTTTAAACTAAAAATTAAATTCTTGGGGCATCTGGTTGGCTCAGTTGGTTAAGAGTTGACTCTTGATTTCAGCTCAGGTCTTGATGTCAGGGTTGGTGAGACTGAGTCCCGTGTGGGGCTCTGTGCTGAGAGCAAGGAGCCTGCTTGGGATTTTCTCCCTCCGTCTCTCTGTCCTCCCCCATGGGTGTGCACACACATGCTCTCAAATAAACTTAAAAAACTTTTAAATTCTCTAAGAAATATTTCAAATATATAATCATTTCCAGATTGGTTACCAAATTTTTTATACATAAGATGTGGGGGACTAAAACTAATTTTATCATGTTAAGTGCAGGTGTATTTACCAAGCTCTCTATCTTCTAAGGATCTAGAAGACTTGAAATGTAACAAAGTTAATGTCATTTAAAGAGTTTCATGGATCTTAGTTTTAAATTATAGAAAACATCACATGTAATTAAACTCAATTACACAATTTAAAAACAATACCAGTGTGTCATTCATGAATTAGGAAGTTCCAGTTTGATTTTCCAATTTGAATTGTTTTTTCATATTTATTTATTGAGAAAGAGAGAGAGCATGAGTGAGGGAGGACAGAGAGAGACACACACAGAATCCCAAGCAGGCTCCAGGCTCTGAGGTGTCAACACAGAGCCCTACGCAGGGCTCAAACTCAAGAGCTGTGAGATCATGACCTGAGCCGAAGCTGGATGCTTGATCGACTGAGCCACCCAGATGCCCCTCCAATTTGAAAGTAATTCTATACTGAATTTATTACTTCTTTTCATTTTATATAGAAGTTGGTATTCTGTCACTTCTTTGCACTTATTATTTCCACTAAAATATACTTCATGTTAATTTATAGACACTATAAGAGTCATACTTTTAGTATTAAAATAAAAAGTTTTATTTATTTAAAAATGTTAAAAACACAATTCCTGTAGGAAAAAAAATTCTGAGTTTTTTTTTTAATTCATGATAGGATTCAGAGCAATTATTTGTCAGTGGTTGAAAGGGTGACTAGGATGTTTGAACCTGGGGTCTTCTTTAAAATTAAGTTTTGGTTCCACCCTATAGATCTATCGAATCACACTCTCGTAGGATGGGGTCTAAAACTGACTTAGTATATATTATTTTAATATATATAAATTATTTCAATTTAGGAAGTCCAATCAAATCCCGTAATGGTCTGTAAGGTAATCTAAGACTGCTGATGTGCTTGACAAAGCGTTAAATACTCTTTTTTCCTGCCTTGAGGTTATCTTTTCCATCATGTACATTAAATGTTGATGGAAACACATATAAGGAGTTCCAAGTTCAAGAGCAATGTCAACCCAGTCCCAGATGCATTTCAGTGGGGTTTCTTCATATCCAGCAAACATGGCCGGGTTTGCTAAGAGTCCTCTTGCAACCATCACACCTATGAATTAAAGCACATCACATTTGTCCACACATGAAGAACTCATGGTTATGAGGTCAAACCTAATGAAACAAACTGAGAATACTGAAAAATAAAGTATTATTACAAGGTTTCTCAATACCCGTATATTAGTCTAATTAAATTATAAAACAATTTTATATGTTTGTAAGTCAAGAACGTTTGAACGTGCTTATAAGAAATAAAAAAAATCTTTTTTAAGACTTTTATATTAAACGATTAGTCTCTAGGGTTTTTTGGGCGGGGGTGGTTAATCCGGATTGTCATAAATTGGGTATGGTTAAAGTTAGGTTTATCTGCATTCTCCCATCTAGCAATAGTTATCACAGGCCTTGGTATGCCAATAATTTAAGGGGGTAATAAAACTATGTCGTTGTATGTGCCTTTGGCTCCTATAACAACTTGGTGTTCACTAATTCTCATTTCGATTCCAGATGTTCTATTTTATTAATAGGCTATCTTCCAGATAGCCTTAACTGGTCACTCATTGGATACGATGGTGGCAGAAAAGTAACTGACTTAATTTACCCCAGTTAAAACAATCTACTGTTTCTAAGTAGAAGAGTTAATAAATGATTTAGCTTAAATCAGTACAACAGGAAAATATGGCTCCATTTTATGGGCCCAGCATGCTTCTGCTGTGCGATTCTGCTATTACGGCTCCATTTTAAAGACAAATAATGAAAACTCACATTAACATTACTCTCCTACGCCTACTTTTTTTTTTTTTTTTTGGTAATTAAAAGACAAAAAGCTCAGGTACTTATTTCTTACCATCTGTCCCAGTAATATGCCACACATTTTCTGCTTCTTTTAAGCTTCTGATATCTCCATTAGCAATTACAGGTATAGACATATTTTCCTTAATTATTTTAATGGCCTCATAGTGAACTGGCTGATGTCTTTCTTCAACAGTTCTTCCATGGACTGTAATCCAAGAAACTCCTGTTGCCTCAGCCTTTCGACAAAGATCTACAGTTCTTGTAAGGTCATCATGGATCCTATAATTTCAAAATTAAATCAGTCTATTGACAGCACACAAATCTTAATGCTAAAACTAATACGCTAGATAAAAGATTTCATCTGATACATTATTTAGTTAGCTTTGTTATATTATCACTACCTGCTACTATTAGAAAGGCTTTGTTCAGAGATCAGTTCCCACTTTAGACCTCAAATTTAGCTATTTCACTATTGGCAACAATAGGATGACAAATAAATTTTACCTTACCTACTCCTTCCCCCTTTTAGCTTTGATAACTGAAAAAGTCATCCAAGACTGTCATGGAGGAATCGGAAGATGGTACCCTAATATCTGCTGTGTATGCTCCAAACCACAAGTGGGAGAATTGAATACATTATTATGAAATGTTCTTAACTTTTCACCAAAAGACTGATTCCTGCCTTATTTTCTTTTCATTGTGAAATTTTCGTGCAAATATTATTACTGTTTTTTCTATTCTTGGTACCAGGAATGTTTCTTAGCATTATTAATTAAGCAGTATGTGAAAAAAATTGACAGTTTCTTCTAAGGGAAAGTTTTTAATAATAAAGGGAAGTTTTATTTTCTATTAAAAAATACAAAAAGGAAGTTGTTCTCTTTATAAATAAAAATTATGGTACACATTCATTTACTAAATGTCCTGTTTCAACACTTCCATACATAAACTACCAATTTATTAAGGATGGATACCCCTATACTCTTAGACAAAAGGAATCTATTTTTATTTTCTAAGTAATGGACTATCTTGTTAATAGTTTGAAATATTGTCTTTACCTTATTTTAATAGATACTGAAAATCTGGGATTTTCCACTTGATTTCTCACTTGTTTCACCATATCTCGAACAACCTCTGGCTTGTTTATTAAGCAAGCTCCATAACCTTCTGCCATTGCCCACCTTTATAAAGCAGACATATCAAATGAACTGTAAATAGCTGGAAGAGAAGACAGAATTCTAAAAGCACTGTAAATGCATCTATTTCTCTACCTTAGCAACCTGGAATGGAATCAGATTTTTATAATTCATAGATCCAACATTTTAAAGTGGATCAATATGAGATAAGGAAAGCATGTTCCCAGATCAAAAAGTACTTAGGAAAAATGGTTTTCATTGACAAGTGAGAAAATTAAATTAAAATTCATTCAACCAAAACAGACTTAGGTATTTGTAATTAATTGCAATTACTTCAGATTTTTAAAATTCCAAATTTGATGTTTATTATACATAACAAGACATTTTATTAATCTTAATAATAGAAAGATATTTTTGGCTGACAGCATTCCAGTACCACTAAACAGCTTATTTAACTCTCCTAATGAGTATACAAATATGTCTAATCTGGTTTGGATTATGATGTACTTAAAACCTTGATTTTATTCTTTGGACATATTTGAATTATTGACAGATAGTCTAATACAGTGCCAAGAACACAGCGATATTGTTGTCAAATTAAGCATCACATCAATACCCAGTTAGACTCAACCAAATAACTATGGTATAGAAAGGAAAGGTAATTATAAGAAGGTATTCTTATAGAGCAAATTAATTAGGAGAAAACAAGTGGCCATCTCTCAAATCATAGAATCATAGTTTCTTGTTTGACATGGCAGTAAAAATTCATGTTAGGGAGGACCATAAATGTTCAAGTCTTATATAACTACTTATGGATGATGTTCGAGGCAGACCTACACATAGAAAAAATTCTAGTGTGAGGTGAGACAAAACTTATCAAAGGTCTATATATTGTTTAAGGCATCAGAAAATACCTTTGCATATATATGTTCCTAAATTATCTTCCTTTATTTTTTCTTCTTATTTGGAGCTCAAGTGCTTTAACTCTATTTTCTTTACTTTCTAATTCTTGGAAAATTGGAGACATAGTTTACCATGTTCACATAGTTTTTTTCTAATTTTTTTTGAAAATTCTTCCAACTTCTTTGAGCTTTACCTCTGAGGGCAACCACAGTTAATGTCTATTCCATTCGCGTAAGGGCAGACTATACGAGCAGCATCAGATAAAAGTCTTGCATCATTAGCAGCAAACTGAACAATCAATGGGCAATCACCTGATAAAACAAATAGCTCAACATCAAAATTCACAGAAATGTGCACGCGCACGCACACACACACACCACCAAACTCTTCATGTTTGTACGGAATAACATAACTACATTTAGCCTAAAAAGCATTTGTTGAAACAAGATAGCATTAAACTAATTTTAAACATTTTAAATTAAAAGTAATTTACATTTAGTACAAATTCAAACAGTATAAAATTTGATAAAATGAAAACTATAACACTCTTGACAAACATCCCATTTCCAAAGGTGAGAATGAGTTAATTGTATTCCAGAACAATTTTATGTATACCTGTAAAATTTAAACAAACGTGAACATGCTATACACATTTCTATGCCTACTTTTTTTTAATCCCCTAATGTATCTGGGAGCTGTACTTAGACCTATTTTCTTTTTAGTAGCATATTCTTCTGTATGGATGAACCATACAGTGTTCTTCTATATTGTTTTTCATTTGTGGCTTTTGCAAACAATGCTATGATGAGAACCTATTACATACATGCTACTCTTAGTATATTCATCGGGTAAATTCCCATGAATGTAACTGCTGGATAGGCATCTAACATTTTGATAGACATTACAAAGTTTTCTTTCAAAAGAGTTTAACAATATAGATGCACAATGCTATGGATGAAAGTTCTTGTTTCCTTACAAACATAGTCTACATTGTATAAACAACAGTGTGTATTTTTATTTGTAGATTCTTTCTACATAGTCTTTGTCTATTTTTCTACGTGTAATTTTTCTTTTCATTGTTCCTCATTTTCTTTAAAAATTTTTTTTTGGTTTATTTATTTATGAGAGAGAGACATCATGAGTGGGGGAGGGGCACAGAGAGAGGGAGACAGAATCCAAAGGAGGCTCCAGGCTCTGAGCTGTCAGCACAAGTCCGATGCAGGGCTCGAACTCACAAACCATGAGATCATGACCTGAGCTGAAGCTGGATGCTTAACTGAACTGACTGAGCCACCAAGGTGCCCCTTTTGTTCCTCATTTTTCAATTATTCTTTTATAAAACAAAAGAAATCAGCTCTAAAATTATGAGTATCTATTGTAAAGATTATAAATATCTTCCCCAGGTTTTGGTTTGTCTGAGTACGTGCATGCTCCTTTCTTACATATAAAAGTTTACGTTTTAATATAGCAAATGTGTTAGATCTTTTCCTAGGTTTTAAAGGACATATTTTTATCATCTTTTTTTGGGTTAGTGTTATAAACTCTGCATAAATGTATTTTAATTTTTCTAAAGTTCTTTTGAGGACTACCTATATGAGATTCACTGAGTGTTTGACAAAATGCAGATTTCTGAGCGTCACCCTTGTTCCACTGATTTGGAATTTTTTTTTTTTAACATTTATTTTTGAGATACAGAGAGAGACAGAGCATGAGTGGGGACCTAACTGACTGATCCACGCAGGCGCCGCCCACTGATTTGAAATTTCTATGGCAATTCACTGATTTACAGGACTATTACAAGATAGGAGAATTTGCTTTTCCCTGAGGATATAGGATGTTTTTCTTTTTATAACTCAGAGAGAGTTATAGAATTTCAATTTAATAATTGTTTATTGGTCTAATATATTTTCAACACAGGGCTAGAAGCTAAGGATACAAATCAATGAGAGATAATTTCAGACTTCATGGAGCCCATAGTCTAGTGGATGAGATACAGGCCTACAAAGAGGAAATTGTAATACAGTAGGATTAAGTACAACACAAAGTCTGTATTTAACAGAGGACAAGAGTGGAGGGTGATCAGGCAAGCTGCTTGGCCAAAAACTTTGAGAGCTGGATTAAGAAGCATGTAGTGTCGTTTGCCAGACAGCTCTGGATCTGGGGGACAGGCATGGCTGAGAAAAGGATATTCTAGGTAGAGAAGTATGAGAGGATGGGGCATATTCAGGGACTTACATTAGTATTTTTAAAGAATAAAGTTGGTGGGATGTGGAGAGAAACTAATGGAACATAAAGCTGCAAAGATGTATTCAGAGGCTGGATCATGTGGAACGTTATACATTATTCACAGGTGTCAGGATTTTTTTTTAAAGTAATCTCTACCCACCTAACCTGGGGCTCAGACTCACCACCCTGAGATCAGGAGTCCATACTCTACCAGTAGGGCCAGCCAAACACCCTGACAGGCACTGGAATTTTACTCTTTAGGCCACTGGTTGTTAATCTTTACTCAGGATCACCTGGAGGGCTTTTTAAAAAAGATTGCTGGACCACATACCCAGAATTTCTGATTCAGTGGGCCTGGGGCTTTTCTTTTCTTTCTTTATTCTTCTTTCTTTCCTTCCTTTTCTTTTCTTCTCTCTCTCTCTCTTTCTTTAAGTAGGCTCCATGCTGGAGCTTGAACTCATGACCCTGAGATCAAGACCTGAGCTGACACCAAGAGCTGAAAGCTCAGTAGACTGAACCACCCAGGTACCCCGGAAATTTCTATTTCTAACAAGTTTCCAAATGATGCTGATGCTGCTGGTGTGGGCCATTACCCTTTGAGAACCACTGCTTTAGGCCACTGAGAGGTCTAAGAAGGATTTTAAGCAGGATAGAGATGTGATCAAATTTACATTCTACAAAGGTCACTTTGGGCTATTTGGAGGTTGGTTTGGAATGGGGCAAGACTGGAGGCAGTGAAATAGGAACCTAATAGCTCAACTGAGAGAATGGGGCCCTAAGGAAGGCTGACCTCACACTTAGATATATTGTCCATAGTTTACAAGACACTGAATAAAAACATACTTAAAAAACTAAAAGATTTAAAAATAAAATCTCTGAATTGTGTTGTTTCTTTTTTTTTTTCAACTTTTTTTAAATTTATTTTTGGGACAGAGAGAGAGAGAGAGCATGAACGGGGGAGGGGCAGAGAGAGAGGGAGACACAGAATCGGAAGCAGGCTCCAGGCTCTGAGCCATCAGCCCAGAGCCTGACGGGGCTCGAACTCAAAGACCGCGAGATCGTGACCTGGCTGAAGTTGGACGCTTTAACCGACTGCGCCACCCAGGCGCCCCTGAATTGTGTTGTTCCTGATTAGACAAGATTTTTTACTTTTTAAGTCTTATAAAGCCAGCAAACTCTGGGTTTCACATACCTTGGTTTTTTTTTTTTTTAATTTTTTTTTTTTAACGTTTATTTATTTTTGAGACAGAGAGAGACAGAGTATGAATGGGGGAGGGGCAGAGAGAGAGGGAGACACAGAACCAGAAGCAGGCTCCAGGCTCTGAGCCATCAGCCCAGAGCCCGCCGCGGGGCTCGAACTCACGGACCGCGAGATTGTGACCTGAGCTGAAGTCGGACGCTTAACCGACTGAACCACCCAGGCGCTCCCACATACCTTGGTTTGTAGTAAATTCGCTGTCTCTGGCTTTTATAGATTTGACAAAATCAGCAGCAACTATCATTGGTGTATAACACAGATCACAACTGTATCTTCTTACTAGTGTTCTAAAAGCCAACCTGTGAGCATACAAGACTATAATTAGGCATTTTGAAAACACCATAATCATATGTACGCCCAAATTTAATTTAATTATTAAATATTTATTAGAAGAAAGTTCTGCCTTTAAAGGATAGAATAGATATACTTTTCCCCATTCTTGCTGTGAAAAAGAAAGCCGAAGTTGGAGTCATTTGCCCCCCATGACAGCAAACCAAAACTTACAGTTTCAACCTATCCCAGGAATGTGACCTTTTAAAAGTTAACCTGAAATTGCTTGATCAGCAATAGTAAGGTAATCTCTATGATAAACAAACAAACAAACAATGCTGTTGTTCCCTTCCCCAAAGATTGGCCTGAACCAATCCTTTCTCTTCTTTTGCTAATAACTTCTTGTTCCACCCTCCTTCCCATAAAAACCTCCCATTTAGTACAACTCCACGGAGCACCTCCTACTTGTTAAGCGGGATGCTGTCTGATTCAGGAACTGCTTAATAAAGCCAGTGAGAGCTTCAAATTTACTCAGTTGAAATTTTTTTAACACTGCTCAGTGTATTATATATAAAACAAATATTAGAAAACCCCGAAAGGTGGAGAGAAGACAACAGACAGGCTAATAACCATGGGACCTGAGGAAAAACAGTGGTAAGTTCTCTGGGTTTCCTTTTGGCCTCAAATATCCCAGATTTGGACTTGAAGAAGCTGGCAACCTGGAAATACCAACGAGTGCAGACAAAAAGAGCCCCACAAAAGTCAGCTCTCTCTAACCAAAGGACTAGGAAATGGGGAAGCCTAGCAAGACAGAACAATTTTAGAGAATGATGGCTCTACTCCAGCCAAACACCAGAGACAAAGCCGTGGCCCCACCTCTAGAAGCAAAGGTTGAGCGGAGAGCTTAGACTTTTACCTCTCCAAGGCTGTGCAGTAAGATGCTCCAACACCCCTCCTTCCATAGTGTGTCAGAGAAGGCCAGGTAGGGAGCTGGACTTCAATACTTTCTGGCAGGTAACTTTAACTTTCTCCCTTCCCAGTCTCAAGTAGTATCAAAGGATGCTTAGTGAAGGGGCTATGCCTTTCAACGTAGCAGAGCAGTTATCAAGCTCCCCTCTCCACAGTGAGCTGGAACTCTGACACCACCCCTCAACCTCAAAAATAATGACACTTTGTCCCCAGAGTGTCAAAGGAGACCAAATAGGGAATCTGGACTTCTACTTTCATACCACAGTAATGAGGTAGTGCTTTCTTATTCCTTTCCTGCTATAGTGATGTCGGGGGGAAAAAAAAGTTAAAACAGAAGGTTCAATATTCAGAATCAATCTATATAATCTACCACATTAAAAGCCTAAAAGAAAAATCACATGATTATATCAATCAATACAGAAAAAGCATTTGACAAAATAATATTCATGATTAAAAAAAACCCTCAGGAAAACAGGAATAGAAAGGCACTTTCTCAACTTGATAAAGAGCAACCACAAAACCTCCTACTGCTAGCATACTTAAAGGTGAAAAATAGAACAAATATCCTCTTGATCAAAAACAAGGCAGGGGCACCTGGGTGGCTCAGTCGATTAAGCATCTGACTTTGGCTCAGGTCGTAATTTCACAGTTTGTGAGTTCAAGTCCCGTATTGGGCTCTGTGCTGACAGCTCAGAGCCTGGAGCCTGCTTTGGATTCTGTGTCTCCCTCTCTCTCTCTCTCTCTCTCTCTCTGCCCCTCCCCTGCTCATGCTCGGTCTTTCTCTCAAAAATAAATAAACAAGAAAAAAAATTTTAAAAAATTCTTCTGGGAATTCCAGCAAGATATTTTGTAGATAAAGACAAGATCATATTGAAATTTATTTGGAAAGGCAAAGGAACTAGAATAGCTAAAACAATATTGAGGAAGACATATAAATAGGAATCAGTCTACCCAACTTTTATTAATTAAATGGCTACAGTAATCAAGATTGTGTAGTATTGGTGGAGAAACAGACACATAGATCATAGAATAGAATAGGGAATGCAGATAAAAAACACATGACTTTTTTTTTTTTTTTTCAAATTTGAGAGAGCAAGAGAGGAGAGAGAGAGAGAATCCTAAGCAGGCTCTATCTCATGCTCAGCGTGGAAGCGGACACGGGGCTTGATTTCACAACCCTGGGATGATGACCTGAGCCAAAATCAAGAGAAGGAGGCTCAAATGACTGAGCCACCCAGATGCTCCTGCCCAAATGATTTTTGACAAAGATGCAAAAAAAATTTAATACTGGAAAGAAAGCCTTTCACCAAATGTTGCTGAAGTAATTAGACATCCACAGGTAAAGAAACAAAAAATACCCCAAAAAACTCAACAAAACAACCCTAAACCTAAGCCTCACACTTATAAAAAATTAAGTAAAAATCGATTATGGACTTAAATGTAAAACAAAAAAACAAGACTCTGGGGAAAAAAACTAGGAGAAAATCTTTAGGATCAAGAGCTACAGAAAGTTTTCTTACATTTGACATCAAAAGCACAATTTTCAAAAGGAAAAACTGATAAATTAGACTAAATTATTAAAAAAAAAAACTTTTGCTCTGCAAAAGACTCTATTAAGAGGATGAAAAGACAAGCTACATACTGGAAGAAAATATTTGCAAATCACATATCTGACACAGTAACAGTATCTAGAATATATAGATAACTCTCAAACCTCAGTAGTAAACAAAAACTCAACAACAAAAACCTGATATAAAAATGGACAAAAGGCTTGAGTCGACATTTCTCCGAAGAAGATATATATATATATATATATATATATATATATATATATATGGCCAATAATCACGTGAAAAAGTGCTAAACATCATTAGGGAAATATAAAACTATGGTAGGATACTTCACATCCATTAGGATGGCTACAGTAAAAATAAATAAACGATATAAGAATTGGTGAGGATGTTGAGGAATCAGAATTCTTATATACTGCTGGTGGGAATGTAAAAATGAAAAACAATACAGCAGTTCCTTAAAAAACTGAAAATAGAATTGTCATATGATCCAGCACTCTCTTCTGGGCATATATCCAAAAGAACTGAAAGACATATTTATACATCCCTGTTCACAGCAATATTATTTGCAATAGCCAAAAGATGGAAGCAACCCAAGCATGCATCAATGCATATATAAAATGTAGTATATGCATACAATGGAATTGCATTCATCCTTAAAAAAAGAACGAAATTCTGATATATGCCAACATGGATGAACCTTTAGGATATTATGCTAAGTGAGATAAACCAGTCTCAGAAAAAGAACTATTGTATGATTCCATTTATATGAGGTACCTAGAGTAGTCAAATTCAAAGAGAGATAAAGTAGAATGATGGTTGCCAGGGGATGGGGATGGGGGGGGGCGGGTGGGGGAAATAAAGAGCTATTGTTTACTGGATGTAGAGTTTCAGTTTTTTTAAATGAAGAGTTTTATGACAATGTGTATGCATTTAATATCACTGAATTGTAAACTTATAAATGTTTAAAATGGTAAATTTTAAGTTGAATTTACCACAATTGAAAAAAATTTTAAAGACTGACTCAGTAGTAAAAAAGCAAACAATCCTATTAGACTATTGGCCAAAGACATAAAGAAACATTTCTTTAGCAATATACAGATGGTAAGTCAACATGGGAAAACATTTTCAACATCACTACCTGTAAGGGAAATGGATATTAAAACCATAGTGAGATATCACTACACACCTATCCTAAAATAAAAAGTATGGTGAGGATTATTAAAAGTTGGTGAGGATGAGGAAAAACTAGATCCCTCATACGCTGTTGATGGAAGTGTGAAACAGGATAGACACTCTGGAAAATTTGGCAGTTTCTTAAAAAACTAAACATATAGTTACCCATGACCCCCAGCAATGTAGTTGTAGGGATTTGTCTCAGACATAAAGTCTTATATTCAAAAACCTCAGTATGAATGTTTATATTTACTTAATATTCTTTTATCTAATATTCACTATATGTTTATAGGTGGGAGTTACAAGCACTATCTTTATCTATAGATATAAAAAGTGAGGTTTGAAGGGGTTAATTGTTTACTTGGGGCCCCACACATAACAGGTAAATGATAACATCAGCACCCAAGCCTAGATCATGATTTCAAAGCTAGGTGTTTGATGATCCAAAGCTAGGTGTTTGTGGTGGGGTGGTCTTAACTTTAAAAGTCAGAGCATAAGAAGGAAATCAAATCTTAGTTCTTTAACCATTTAATAATACTTACTTTGAATACCGAACCATTGGAGCACAGACTTTCACCAGCTGCCCAGAATGAAACATTTCTATTGGATCTTTTTTTCTTTCTTGACATATTGTGTTTCGTATGCAGTCACTCTTCATGAATATAGATTTGTCTCAAATCTGAAAGACAGTTTGCATAGAGAAAAATTACTTTCATTAGATGAATTCCCATCATTTTAACAATTTCAATTGCCAAGAATGTATATTTTTTGTCAGGCTTGCGGGCTCAGGAATCTTTTTAGCTTCTTTTCACACTATCAAATAGGATACTACAGAATCCTGTCTCTGTAAGTCACTGACAGTTTTTAGTACACTATGAAATCATCACGTTTATATATTCAGTACAAATTATGCTTGTTCGTGTCAAACACTAACAATTTCAAGTTCTATACTTAACACACTAAAGTAACATTTTCTGCTCAAATTAATAAATGCTCAAGATGTGGAAAAATACAAGGGTTTTTCTTAGGATACCATGGTTTTTCGTGTAACATTTTAAATTTCCCATGTTGCTTTGTTTGGTATTACAAACCAGAAAAAAATTTAATTTGAATAATTTCATATGTATATGCCTGGCACTTTGAAATACCTTGTTTTATAAGGGAAAGCTAAATGGCATTAACTGAACAACTTTAAGTAGTGTTTCAAAAGATTTACTGGTCTGTTTGAGGTTTATTCTTATTCACAAATCCTATTCTGAATCAGAAGGCAAACCAACCTTTACTAAAAAAAAATTAAATGTGGTATCATCTAGCCAAAATTTCAATTATAATCAGATAATTCCATAGTAAATCACTTTTATACCCAAAGAGGTACAAGTGATTAAATTAGGTAGTTCATAAGTGTTTCTAAAGTTGTTATATCTAAAATCCTATCATTATATAGTGTTGGCTGCTTTCCATATTTCAGTTTCTGGCTTAATTACTTAGCAACAGATATGGGCAAACTTTAGGAAGGTCTAATTGCTCAACCAGAAAATATAGCTAATCCAGAAAATATTGTTATAATCTAAATAATTTCAGTTTTTTTTATGTGTATTTATTTTTGTGTGTGAGAGAGAGAGAGAGCAGGAGGTGGGGGGGAAGGGTAGAAAGCAAGGGAGACACTGAATCTGAAGCAGGCTCCAGGCTCTGAGCTGTCAGCACAGAGTCCAATGCAGGGCTTGAACCCACAAAGTGTGAGATCATGACCTGAACCAAAGTCAGATGCTCAACTGACTGAGCCACCCAGGTGCCCCTCAATTTCTTGAGGTAGAATGTATAGTTAAAATAAACTACTTTTACTGATTGCTGCTCAGTCTGACTTAACAAAGTTACTAGCTTATCTCTTTTTTAAAAATAAAAATTATGATTAGAACAATGTAGGCCCACACACACAGGTAAAACATAAGCAACAAAAAGGCAGTTCCTTTTTATGAACATCTTCTCTCTTGCATTTCATATCCAGGTTATGCCACCCCTGCTCATTCAAGTCAGAAACCTGGGGCTTATCATCCTTTGCTTCTTCATCTCCCACAAGTGTGTCAACCAAGTAGTACTTTCAATTAAATCTTGAGCATATCTTCACTGCCCAGTCTGTGTACTTATAGTCTCCCATCTTGATAACTCTGATAATCTCCTCTGAATCCCAGATAGAGTTGATCTTACTTGCCCACTGCACCCTAGGCTCTCCTGTTATCATAGGCACTTGTAATTACTTATTTATTTTGAAAGAGAGAGAGAGAGCACGTGAGCGAGGGGCAGAGTGAGATGGAGAGAGAGAATCTCAAGCAGGCACTATGCTGTCAGTGCAGAGTATGACCTGGGGATTTATTTCGTGAACTGTGAGACCATGACCTGAGCCAAAATCAAGAGTTGGATCCTTAACCAACTGAGCCACCCAGGGGCCCCAGCACTTGTAATTACTTTTATAGAGCATAGTATTAACACGTCAGTTTCTTCTCCAGTTTTTGAGGGCATGGACATGTATTGATTCATTTAACAAATATTAAGCTCCTGCTACGTGCTGGGAAAATAAATGAAAATACATTTCCTGTGTCCTTAAAAATGTATGACATACTTACACAAAATAACAGTTCTGATACATACGCTTAGACACAATTTAACTGTTGTGGGAATAATTGTCTAGAGAAAGCAGGGGAGTCACCAACAGTGGCAGAGAGAAAACTTGAGCTGACATGTGGGAGATGGGGGATTGTCCTGTTATAGAGAGCAACACACATAGAACCACAGAGGCTTGAAAATGCTTGATGTTTTCAGTGAACCATTAGTAGTCGTGTTATTTGATCAGACTAGAGAGGAAGTGAGGTTTAGATAATCATGGGTCTTATATTCCCTTATATTAATATTTTTTTATACTGTAGGGTCTTGTTTCTAAACCATTTTTCCACCTCCACGGGTGATTTTTCATATGCGCTCAACATGTTAATATGTGAATGAGATACTTCCATACACAGCAATTATTTTTTTACAGGCTGTACGTCTCTCCTTGTATTATTTGTCAATGAAACATTTTAACAGGAAAATGACATGATTTCTGATTTAGAAAGATTTCACTGGATGGGGTAGGGCTTTTGGCAAAATATGAGAAAGGAGGCTATTGTAGTAAGCCAGGCCAAATGCATAATGAATGTCTGACCTGGGACTCTAGGAATAAGAAAAGAGAACACACTCAGGAGCTATTTAGAAATAAAAATAAACTGGCAAGATAGTTAGGAGGTGGAAATCACTTCAGGACAGTGAATGTTACATAGTATGAGAGAATTCTAGGATGATGTGTACAATTTGGCTTTTGAGGCTAGATGGATGGCAATTCCAATTAATGAGACAGAAAACCAGAAGGAGGAATAGGTTTTAGCAGGGAAACACGAGTTCATATTTGGGCACACTGAACTTGAGGTGCTCATGGGATTTCCAGATGGTGATGCCTCAAAACTTTATACAGATATAGCTCAGGAAGAAGCTAGGGATATAGACTGAGGGTCGTAAACCTTTAGGTGATAAGTTAAAACTAAAAACATAGACAAAATACTTGAGGGTGTCGTATCTTGCAAGAAATCCTTAGAAGCACCAACATTTAAGTAAAAGAGAAAAAGAATAATGCAAAAGGAGGCAGAGAGATGAATTCTGGAGCTGTCAAGAATAAACCTGAAGAGTGATATTCAAAAACTGAAGAGAGGGGAGACTATTAAGGAGGGTGGGGATAAGCATCTTAAACATCACAGAAAAGTAAAGCCTAAAAACCATCTAATAGGAGCTAAAGTCATTAGTGACTTTAGCAAGAACAATTTCATTCTCACTCATACTTGGTAGTTCCAGCACATGGCACAAAGACCTCCTTCACTACTTGCTGAATGAATAAACCAGCAGTTTTCAACCTTGGTTGTACATTAATCTGGGGAGGTTTTTAAAAAATTTCTTTAATGTTTATTTATTTTTGAGAAAGAGAGAGAGAGAGAGGGAGAGAGAGGGCACAAGCAGGGGAGGGGCAGAGGGAGAGACACAGAATCCAAAGCAGGCTCCAGGCACTGAGCTGTCAGCACAGAGCCCGAGTAGGGCTTGAACTCATGAACTGTAAGGTCATGACCAGACCTGAAGTCAGAAGCTTAGCCAAGTGAGCCACCCAGATGCTCCTATCTGGGGAGCTTTTAAGAATCAGGATGCTCATACCATACCCCAGATCAATTAGATGTGAATCTCTGGGCTTAGGATGCAGGTGTAAGTGGGTTTTTAAAGCTCTCCAGGTGATTTCAATGTGTAGTCAGCTCAATAAACAAATCCATAAACTACAAAGCACCCGGTACAATTGTTCACAGGGGTTTCTGCTTTACTTATGAGCTCCTTTGGGACAGGATAGGAATTGGGTCTTCTTTGTAAACTCATGCAGGTATGTATAGGTGGGACTCAAAACTCTTCCCTTAATGAACGAGTATTATGTAACTTTTGTAGAATCTTCCAACGTAAAAGCCAAGGAAAGAAAAAGAACTCATAATTCAAAGAGAATACTTATTCATCAACATTAAAGAATACTTAAAAATTTTGTGTATTATGGATAATGAAATTTAATGTGAGTCTGAGCACCCCGCCCTTGACAATTCATGTGACCTCCATTCAGAACCAACAATTCTAGTCAGACCGTGACTGAGACGAAAAACATCAGGGAAAAACCTGAGACAAAGAGAAAACATAAGGCAGTATATTAAGAGGCTTGCTCACCTGAGTGGTTATGAGTATTAAATGCATAAAGTATTGTTATAGCACCTTTTTGAAATACTGTTAGCATCGAGAGAATCATGTAGCTCTGGAATAAGGAAAAACTGGTTCCCTGTGTACAGAGAAAGTTATATTAGTCTTTTTATGTAGAAATGCATAACCTTCTTGCACAAGTGTGGATAGCCTATTATCAGTATTCATCTTGGGAGAAATCTAAATGAATATTGCAGATATATTAGCAGAGAAGATAACGGGAATTAATCTGACAACTTCAATACTGATAGTTAAGATTTGGAAAATCCATCAGTCTGCAACAGGAAAAAGTTTGTATCACTCATAGCATGTGGCTGAAACGGAGAGGAAGAGGAAGAAAAAGCTTAAGTTCACGGGAGGGCAGGAACGGAGTCTGTCTTTTCTTGGCTCAGTCTTCCTTCTTCACCGACCTTTGGCTCTTCCTAACTCCTCACTACTCATTTCAGGCAAGCTTCCTTCCTAAGCTTTCCCTCCAGCCTTTACCCCAGGACAGCGCGCCAAGCCGTGTGACACACAAGGCTGGGAGTTACTAACTCCCCCAGCTGTGCTTGTGGAGTGCAAGAGAAACTCCCAGAAACCTCCGCTCTTCTGTCCAGCCTCCACCGAGAGGCCCCGGTTGTGAGGTTAAATACTTGCATACGCTACAGCAAGGTTCCGGAGCCCACCTTTTCTTCAACCGGGGGAACGATGCCAGCCCCAGGAGTGCGACGAGAGAAGGCGCGCGGCGCCAACCCCGCGGCCTCGGCTTCCCTCACGCGCCGGGCGTTGGGTGCCCGCCAGCTCCGGGACCCACGCTGCTCCCAGCCGGCGTCCGTCCAGCTGCGGCCGCTTAGCTGATTCTCCAAGCCAGCCAAGAGCCGCGGGCCGGGCGGAGCGGGCGGCGCAGACGTTGTGCGTCATCACCTGGGCGGGGCGGGCCGGCAGCTGACGCCATCACCCCGGCACCTGCCAACATGGAAGGTGGTGACGGCGGCGTCGCTGTGGCTGGCCAAGGGGTTCTGAGCTCTGGGGCGGCGGCAGCGACAGTCCGGGAGCTTTTGCAGGACGGTAAGGAGGCTGGGTCTCGCTGGGTGGTGGGGCTAGGGGACTGTCCTGCTCCGCATCTGGGCCCGGGTGGTGGACTCAACCCGTCGCTTTGCAGAAAGTTTTCCGGTCTCGACGTGACCACTCCCCCCCGCCCGGCCCCCTGGCATCTGGGTGGTATAGCCTCGCAAACCTGTGTTTCCACAGACTTGCTGTCCCCTTCCCTTCCGGGTGTCCAGGGGACTCCTGGTTTCTGGTTGCTTCTCATTTCAACTCTACCCTTCATGAGCCCGAGGTTTCCCTGAAGTCCTGGGACCCTGTCGTACTCCGGTGACCCAGGTTGATAGCTACTGGCTGCTGCCGCAATTCTTGATGAAAGGAGGAAGCGTTGGATCCCAGGAAAAGTGAAAGACCTAGAACAGATAGAGGACAGCTTTTAATGTCAGAAGGCCTCCTCTTTAAGTAGTGTCGGAAGCATCCTTTAACAAATTCTTGGATGACACAGGTGGCTCACTTGCAGGCTTGTTTGTTTTTTACAAGGCATTTGTCCATAACCATACACGGGGGAGAGTTCAGAGCAGTAGTTCAGGCTGGGGTTAACTATATGTATTGAATATAGAAATTCATTGATAGTTTTGGACAGAAGAAGACCCCGGGAAATAAATATAGTGCGTTTGAGAGGCACATTAAATTGTTTTAATTCAGTTAACACGCCGCAAGTTTCTTATTCTTTAGAATAAAATTCAAATGTCTTAGACCCTTCTCATCTGTTCTTAATTTTCTTCTCTAATGGCCTTCACGTTCTACCCTGTATTAAAATAATTTGTATACTTATCCTCTTCAGCATTGTAGAACCACTTTTTATATTCCACCGTGTTAGAAACAGTACCTTTCATACAGTAGGTGCAAAATAAGTATTTTTAATTGAACATCACAATAAGCCAAAGTAGGTTATAAACGAATGTTTTTCTCTGCATGTTGTATGTTTTATTATTGTCCTTAATTACTTCTGAAATTTTATATACTTTTGTCAAAACTTACTAAGGAGGTGGTTTTCTGAATTAGGATGTGTTAGATTCTCTAGGTTAGGATCTCTGTCCAATACATCATTGTATCTTAAATTCCGTTCAACCACGTTTTGAACTTCTAACATATGTGCAATTCCCCCCCCTCAAGCAGCTTACCATTTTAGTAGGGGAAATAGTCTTGTAAAGCTATAAAGTTAAGCATTATAATGCAGTGTTTTTAGGGTAGCAGAATTGTGTATAAAGTCAAACAATGCAGAAGAGGAGGATAACTGGGAGTGGTTAGGGGAGTGTCAGGAAAGGCTTTCTAGATGGAATTGGTTTTGAAGTATAAATAGAACTTCGCCAGGTGAAGAAGTGGAAGAAACAACACATATCAGGCATAGGTATATATTTCAGTAGGATGCATTCTGGAATTGTAATCAGTTTTTAAAGGGTAAATAGTCCTTAATTTTGCCTTCTGTATTGTCCTAGTTAGTTCTTTTTTCCATCTTCCACAGTGATTATTTAAATTTTACCCTTTCAAACCTCTTCTTTCAAGTTCAACAAATGTCTTTAAACTTCCCTGAACGAAAGATCATCCATCAGATGTGAGCTTCCTCCATTTCTTGCCATTAAACCTAACCTTTTAACTGTCCTTTCTTTTCCCTTTGTATTTCCAATTACAGTACAAGTGGAATTTCTGCTTCTGAGGACAGTCCTCCCTCCTGTGCTCTGGATTTTTTTTCCTGTCTCTTCAAAGACCCAGTCACCCTTATTCTATGCCACTGAAATCTCTTGGCCAAGGTCTCTGATTAACTCCTTGTGAATATAGCAAATGGACACTTGGGTCCTATCTTACTTAAACTTTTAAAAAGAGTTTGACTCTTTTCTTTAAATACTTGTCATGTGACTTGTGAGTTCTCTGCTTTAAAAAAAATTCCTAATTCTTTAAGGGTTCTTTTTTCCAGGTTCATTTAGTTGCTTGTCTTCTTCAATGTACTCCTAATTCAGTGGTTCACTCCACCCATTCTCTTCAACATTACTAACACATTAAACATTTTCTGTCCATAACAGTGCTTGATTATGTAAAGAATCTGCCAGTGGTAGAGGATAAGATTGATAGGATTGGTGAGCAGATGCATAGTTTGAATAATTTCTGGGGTGTTTCTGATGTGCTTCCTGTAGGAATGAGATAGCTATAAAAGAGAAGCATTATATGACTTTTCTCCTGGAGGACAAGTCCAGTAGCCACTACTCAGCTTTTGCTGTATTTTATCTTTTTAAGGTCTTTGACACCACTTTCCGCTCTCTCTAAACCATCCTTTGCCATTCTTCCTTGTTTTTCTTTCTCTTTACTCCTTAGTCCCTTTGATTGCTTTCATTTTCTCCATCTACTTCCAAATTTTTGGTGTTTTCCTGGCTTCTAACTCAGTCTTCTCCATTTCCCTTTTTTTTGTGCATTCTAAAATTTATTCTAAACCATCTGGGTTTTTTTTTTCATGGTTTCAGAATTAATATGGATGCATACAAATACACATGATTCTTATTTCTCAGCTATAGAATTGTTGTCTACTGGACATTTCTATCTTGATGGTGAACAGGCATGACTAGTTTTACATACAAAAAGTTAAATATGAACAAATAGTTCAGGTGCTATATGTGAAAAAGTGAAAGTACTTTTTTTTTTTTACCCCTTTAATCTTCACATTAATTGTATGTGGTTAGTTAGATTTGTGCTTGTTTCCCATATAGATTGTGAGTTCCTTGAAGGCAGTAATATGTTCATTTTTATCTTTACACAAAGATGGCTAGTGGTCCAGCTTAATGCACAGCTGAATTCCGTATGTCAGTTACTTGGCCGAGAATCTTGGGAATCATCCTTTTACTTCTTGCTCTACCTAATCACCCGTCTTCAGCTTGTCACTAAGTCTCACACATTATAGTGTCTGAATATTTGTCAAATTAGTCACTTTATTGACGTTTTTATTGCCATTGTCTTAGGCCTTCATCATGTCTCTTGGGCTGTTAACACAGCATCTTACTGGCCTCTGTAACTCTAATAGAGCATGTGTTACTCATGTAATACATGAGTGAGCTGGTAAACCAGCTTTCTGGTAAAAGAGGGGAAGCCCTGGTTTTGTAGTGTATGCCAATTTCCATGGTATAAATACTCTCTCCATGGTCAGTTTTCAGATATCTGTGATGTCTGGTGGCTCACACAATTCCTGAAAATTTAATAATTGGCTCTTAAAGGAGCCAGTCTGAGCCAGCTCCAGTACACTGCTGTGTGACTAATCCCTTTTCAATCACCTTCCATACTGCTGCTGGAAACTAAAACAGAGCTGACAGTGCTCTTTCTTATCTTTTACCTCAATGGGATATAATCTGAACATTTTAGAGATGTTACCAGTCTTTTTTAACTGCCCCCAACCTTCCTTTGGAACCTTGACTCTCTCATTCTTTCCCACCGTGTGCTCGAGACACACTGAAGTCAGCATTCCCCTTATTTCTCAATATGCTGTGCCATTTGCTGACTCTAAACTGTCACTCTTTATCGGAGTAGCTTTCTCCACTTTGCTGCCTAGCAGGATCCTTAATTCTGAAAACTACTTGGCAAACTGGAAGGAAATGGGGTTCCCAGAATTAAGGCAAAAGTAGCAGTTTTTCTTTGAGAGTAGTCAAGAGTCTTTGCTTTTTGCAGAATAATACTTCCAACTGAAATATAAAGTCATTCCTTCTACCAGAATCCAACCACGTATCACGCATTGTTCAGACTCTAAGGATGCGGTAGTAAACAAAACAAAGCCCTTGCCCTCATGGAGCATACGTTAGAGTGGAAATAGACAATTGAAGCTTTCTTGTATGGACTCTGTTCTTTTGGCTAATTTTATAATCTCTGTCAGGGTAGTCTTATATCCACTATATGAGTGGAAGACAGCAGTTTTATATCTACACTGAGCTTACTTCTACATAATTATTTTTAACTCCTAATTATTTCCATTTTTGAGTTTCACTACAGAAAGATATGTTCTTAACATCTAGCATCACTTCTTTTTCCTGTTGATGAAGGGTTTGTTTTGAATATAGTCTCTTTTTCCATTTACTTATTTTGCTCATAAATCCTTAATTTCGGTGATACCTGTAAGTTTGTATTTGCCAATTTCTATTAAAATTCCAGATCCACTTTATTATGATAATATTTGTGCATTGATTTAGAGATATCGGAGGCCATAAATATCAAATGTGGTAAATTTTCCTGTTGTTGGTGACCTTGTTTTCTTGCATTAAAGGCTGTAGTTACTAGTTAATTTTTAATCTTCTACTTCATATTTTCCTTCCAACTCCCTGATAAAAGTTAACTTTTAGCAGTGTAATGTAGTGGTTCAGAGTGTGGGCTGTGCAACTAGACTGCCCGGATACAAATCTGAGACAAGTTGGACAAGTTGCATGCCCCTTCTTTACCTGTCTCTTCGTCTGTGAAATGAGGGAAATGATGGTTCCAACAGGGTTGTGTGAGGATTGAATGAGTTAACATGTTTAAAGTGCTGAGGTCATTGTATGGCACAGTATGCTCTCCACCAGTGTTTCCACTCTCTTCTGTTGTTGCTTCCCCCTCCTCATTTACAACAGAAGTGTTTACACCAGTTCTTTGTGTATGTTATCTGTGGGTGTAATTGTTCTGTTGTCTAATATCTGTGCTTTAGTGCGGTATAATTAATAAAGACTTATTTTTTCCCCTAGAGTGTTACAGTGATTTTTTAAATGAAGACTTTGATGTGAAGACTTATACTTCCCAGTCTATTCATCAAGCTGTAATTGCTGAACAACTAGCAAAACTTGCCCAAGGAATCAGTCAGTTGGATAAAGAACTACACTTACAGGTATTTCCAATCTTCTGGATCATTCAGCCAAAAGTGATAATTTACCATTTTGTAATCTTTTTATTATTTAATCTAACTGCATATTTAAATGAACAGATGTATAACGTAACCAGTGTGGCTTCTTTTTTGAAGCATGTGTTTGAAAAGTTTTCTGTAAACTACTTTTTGTTAGTTGAAAAACCAACATATCCCCCTCTCCAAAAGCTTTTGTTCCTTATTTGTTTTCACTACCTTAACTGATGTGCAATGAATATAGGTGGGCAAAAATAGGAAGCATTTGATAAAAATAATAGAAAATGGAATTATGGGAGTAGAACAGTGTGAGTAGGAAAAATTGGGTGTTTACATTGACAGTTCCCACTTTATGAACACAAAGTGTACCATTATGCTGAAATTACAGAAAGGTGATAAATTTCTGGTAGATAAAACACAAAATGGGGAATTAGGAGATAGGTTCTAATCTCAGGAGATAGGTTCCCTTTTATTTTATTATTTTTAAATTTTTTTTTATTTTTTTTTTTGATAGGTTCCCTTTTAGATCACTTAATGTCTTTGAGTTTTGCTTTAAAAAAATTTTTTTTAAATGTTTATTTTTGAGAGAGAGACACAGAGCATGAGTTGGGGAGGGGAGCAGAGAGAGAGAGAGAGAGAGACAGACGCAGAATCTGAAGCAGGCTCCAGGCTCTGAGCTCTCAGCACAGAGCCTGACACAGGGCTCTAACCCCATGAGAGATCATGACCTGAGCTGGAGTCAGATGCTCAGCCGACTGAGCTGCCAAGGTGCCCCATGAGTTTTGCTTTTTTAAAAAGAAAATCTATTAAATGGGTTGGAATGAATAAGGAGGAAGAGATTCTAGTAGATCTTGAAGGTTCCTTTCTCTTTTATAATTCTGTAATTTTTATAGGGGGTTTATGGTATACTGCCTAGTTGTTTTTGTTTGTTGAGTAGGCTCTTAATAAATATTTAAATGAATGAACAAGTACATGAATAAATGGACTGTTTACCAGGAAACTTAGATCTCGTGTAGCATGAAACACGTTCACTTAAATTTTTTGTGTTGTACTTCATCAATTAAGAGTAGTTAGGACTACTCAGGACTGAGATGACTTTTTTTTTTTTATATGAAATTTATTGACAAATTGGTTTCCATACAACACCCAGTGCTCATCCCAAAAGGTGCCCTCCTCAATACCCATCACCCACCCTCTCCTCCCTCCCACCCCCCATCAACCCTCAGTTTGTTCTCAGTTTTTAAGAGCTGAGATGACTTTTAAGGTCATTTTAACTTTGATTATATAATTGGAGTTCAAAATTTATTGACAACATTTATAAAACACTTTTTTTAAACATTTATTCATTTTTGAAAGGCAGAGAGAGAGTGCAAATGGGGGAGGGGCAGAGAGAGAGAGAGAGAGAGAGAGAGAGGGAGGGAGGGAGGGAGGGAGGGAGGGAGGGAGACAGACACAGAAACAGAAGCAGGCTCCGGGCTCTGAGCTATCAGCACAGAGCCTGATTCGGGGCTCAAACTCACAGACTGCGAGATCATGACCTGAGCCGAAGTCGGCCACTTAACCAACTGAGCCACCCAGGCGCCCCTATAAAACACTTTAAATTGTCAGGATTTGCATTAGGCTGTGGAGACAGAAAAGTGAACATATTTTTCAGCTCTCCAAAGACTCACAGACCAGTAGCAGATACAGACAGAAACAATAACAGGCAAATGATGCCTGTTTTGTTTCGAGTAGTACAAAGCTTTCATAAAAGCAGGGGAGAATGCACTTAACTCCTCCTAGAGTTCTCAGGGATGGCTTTTTGTAAGAGCGCCTGAAATGCTTCTTTTTTGTGGTTGGTACTTTCTTTTTTTCCAAAATTTTTATTTAAATTCCAATTAGTTAACATACAGTGTAATATTAGTTTCAGGTGTAGAATTTAGTGATTCATCAGTTACATACAACACCCAGTGTTCATCACAGGTACACTCATTAATACCCATCATCTGTTTAGCCCATCCCCCCACCCTCTTCCCTTCCAGGAAGTCTCAGTTTTTTCTCTCTAGTGAAGAGTCTGTTTCCTGGTTTGCCTCTCTTCCCCCCTCCCCCCATGTTCATCTGTTTTGTTCCTTAAATTCCACATATGAGGGACATCATACGGTATTTGTCTTTCTCTGACTGACTTGGTTCGCTTGGCATAATACTCTCTGGCTCCATCCACATAGTTGCAAATGGCAAGATTTCATTCTTCTTGTGGCTGAGTAATATGGTTGGTATTTTCTTTGTTCCTTGCATGTAGTACCTTCTCTGCAGGAATCAACAAAAAACTAAAAATGTATTTAACATCTCTTAGAGGAGGCAGGTTACACTGATAGTAGTTTGGGATATGAAGTAGAATACTAGTATGACATCTGAACCTGCTGTAATTGTTTTTCTGCAGAAGCAAAATTGGGATAATTCTAACTAAACCCATAAAAAAATTTAAAATACCACTGAGATGATTAAACTAACAGTAGATGTGGTGAAGTATGTACTCGTTGGGGCTTAGGATAGGACACAGAAACCACTCTAGTTCTGTAAAGCAGGAAAATGTTTAATACGGAGAATTAGATGATTATGAAATCAGCCGGTGGACTGAGTTGAAGGATCTACCTTCATAGATGCAATGCAAAGGCCTGGCACTCCCATGCCAGTGGTAAAATTCCACCTGTAGATATCTGGTGATGAAATTTTGGAATGATTGATATGGCTATTCCAAATGTCTGTAAATTCTCAGGTCTCAGGACCTTGCTTATTACTAGCTGAAACAGTAACAGGAAAGTAGCTTTCCTTTCTTTTCTGTCTCCCAGCTCTCTTGGAAATTCATCCAGCTGGCGGCAGAGGAGTTTCTGAAAGTATAGTATTTTTCACACAGGAAAAAGAAGAGCGGAGAATTAAAATTAGTCTTGTTAGGATGGACGACACATTGATGGCCCTATTAGTGGACTGGGGAAAATTCAGACATATTCTGGCAATCTTAAGAGATGTAGGAGACCGAAAGTAATTTCAGAGGCATGTGATAGAAAGGGACATGATAGAAAACAGTGATAACTGAAGCAGGACAAAATGGAGGACAATATAGGGGTTCCAGTGAATGAGTTTTTGCTGACTAGGAGCTTCAGTTTACAGCCTTCTTATGGAACTTCTTATTCATTGGAATTGAAAAGGTACAAAATGGTAAGGATTCTTGCATTATTCTAGAGATGAAGGATTTCTTAATGTTTCTAGGAATCTCTTGCATGTGGCTTTTAACTCTTAACCTTTTTGGTTTTTTCATGTGATGGTTCACACTGCCTTAAATTTCATAAAAATATCAGTCATGTGCAAGGAAGAGGATTTTCTGTGACCTTCGGAAACTGAAAGCAGAGAGATGTTCAGGGATAGGTGGGTAGTGACTCCGCGATATCTGTTCCGATTAGAATGTGGTCTTGGGGCACCTGGGTGGCTCAGTCGGTTAAGCGTCCGACTTTAGCTCAGGTCATGATCTTGCGGTCTGTGAGTTCAAGCCCTGTGTCAGGCTCTGTGCTGACAGCTCAGATTCAGATTCTGTGTCTCCCTCTCTCTCTCTGCCCCTCCCTGGCTCGCACTATGTCTTTCTCTGTCTCTTGAAAAGTGAATAAACATTAAAAAAAAGAATTTTTTTTAATTAAAAAAAGAATGTGGTCTTGATGATGCTGAATTAAGTTCAAGAATTAAGAGAACCTTAAAAAAAAACAACTGAAACTAAGAGAACCTAATGTTTGAAAACATTCTTTACAGGGAAAGCATATAATAGCATGGCAAGAATAGGTTTTGTTTTGTTTTGTTTTTCAATTTTGGCACAGCTCTATTTGTACTTCCCATTAGGAAAGAAAAGGACTGGTGAAAAGGTTGTGTCTTTTTGGCTTTATATCAAACTATAAGCATGTTTGTGTGTCTGCTAATAACTCCTTTCAAACACTCCTTTTAATCTGTATTTTATTCTTTTGTGTTAGTGTTTGGGCCTTCCTATATGAAGGGAGACCTTTAATTCTACATTGTGGTTACAAAGAAAAATACCTAATACTTAGAGCAAATTCTTGATTTTCAGGTTGTTGCAAGACATGAAGATTTATTAGCACAAGCAACTGGGATTGAGTCTTTGGAAGGTATGTTTCCATTAAGTACTATAAATTAGATTGAACTAGACCAGGGGTTAGCAAACTTTTATTGTTAAGGGTCGGATAGTAAATGTTTGAGACTTTGCAGGCCATACCACCTCTGTTGCAACTACTGAACTCTGCTCTTCTGGAGTGAGAGCAGCCAGATAATATGAAAATGAATGTGGCGTGTTCCAACAAAACTTTAATAAAACTTTGCTGACCTCGGAGCTAAACTGAGTTCAAAACCTTGCTTTGGCACTTAATAAATGTGTGACCATGGACAAGTTATTTCACCTTTGTGTGCTTCACTTTTATCCATAAAGGAGGAGTATTAATATGTACCTACATGGTGTTATTTTGAGGGTGAAGTGAGTTAGAAAAATGCTTAGAACAATTCCTGGCACATATTTAGTGCCTCTCATAAAATTAACAGTTAGAAAATTGTTAATTAACAAAAACATCAATACCACCAGAGTAAGTAATAGAAGTAGGCTTGAATGCTTTCCTTATATTTGGCTTTCTTTGAAACTCTTTTCACTGCAAGCATAATAGAATAATAATAACAGGGAATTTTTATTTTTGTAAGTCTTACTATTTTTGATTGGCTAAGTCTTTTGTGAATTTTCCTCCTCTCTTGATTGAATTAAACTACATCTTATAAATATGGAATTTTCCTTAAATTTGTTTATTTAAGTAATCTCCACATTTAGCATAAAACTCAAACTCACGATCCCAAGATCAAGAGTCCCAGGTGCACAAAGTATGGAATATTAATAATCACATTTTACATTGTCACTTGTGATTAGTATTATTAATCATTGCACGTCAAAAGAAAACTAGGTGATTTTCCCTATGTTGATTGAACTCTTGAGGAGGAAGGATATGTTTTTTTGTGATACAATATTTAATGCTTCCCCAGTGCTGCTTATGAACTCAGAGGTATTACTTACTGTCAGTAGGTACGTTGTTTCCCAGACGTCATGATGGAGAACTTAGTATTTGGGGGAATAATAGTTTGTTGTTTGAATATTTAAGATAGATATCAGACTATGTTCTTGGGAAAGCTAAGAAGCTCTAAGTACTGACCACTTACTATTAGAAATTATTTTTAATCTCATTTTAGGTGTTTCTGGAAGCAAGTAAACAATATCCTGTATTAATGGTGATTTTTAAAAAATAAGTGGTAAATGATTTTTTTCATTTGTAAAACCTGTAAGGATGGCATGGTAGTACATTGATTGTGAGTCTATATAGGTGTAGATGAATCCTCGCAGCAGAAGTACTTCTTTTTCTTATACTCTTATATGCATTTTGGTCCATAATGTGCTTGTTTTCCCCAAAAAGCTTTTCAGTGATTATAGCATTTAAAATATACTGTTAGACTGAGTTAGAATGACTGTCCATTAGATGAGTGTTTGAAGTACAAAGGCAGCCTTCTCGGAGTTCCTGTGATAATCTAAGAATCTTCTCCAGATTATTTGAACATAAAACGTCAAAGTCTGAATTAGTGTTTATTTTGGCATGATGTGTATTTCTAAACACTTATTAGAATGTTGAGATGCTGAAAAGTGTGATATGTTTTGGAAAACAAGTGTTATACCAACTTCTACTTCATCTAATTTTTCCCCCAAATATTGAAGATTTTTGCCACCTAAGTAGTTTGGAATTACATTTATTGAACCTATTTTATTAAAAGTCCCCTCTTGGGGCGCCTGGGTGGCGCAGTCGGTTAAGCGTCCGACTTCAGCCAGGTCACGATCTCGCGGTCCGTGAGTTCGAGCCCCGCGTCAGGCTCTGGGCTGATGGCTCAGAGCCTGGAGCCTGTTTCCGATTCTGTGTCTCCCTCTCTCTCTGCCCCTCCCCCGTTCATGCTCTGTCTCTCTCTGTCCCAAAAATAAATAAACGTTGAAAAAAAAAATAAAAAAAAAAGTCCCCTCTTATTCATTTTTCATTCATTTAATCATATATTTTTATATTAAACTTTTTTTTTTTTAACATTTATTCATTTTTTTGAGAGACCAAGACAAAGCACGAGCAGGGGAGGGGCAGAGAGAGAGGGAGACATAGAATCTGAAGCAGGCACTAGGCTCTGAGCTTGACAGCTCAGAACCTGATGCAGGGCTTGAACTCACAAACCATGAGATGATGACCTGAGCTGAAGTTGGCTGCTTAACCAGCTGAGCCACCCAGGTGCCCCTCATTTATTCATTGAAATATTAGTTGAGAATTTGCTAGGTTCCAGACAGCTCTGACAGAGTCTTTGTTCTTATGGAATTTAGAAGTATATTTAATTAACCCTATTTTATTAAAAAGAGATATCCTCATTCCCTCATTCATTTGTCCACTCAAACAGTAATTTAGAACTTGTTTAGGTACCAGGCACCTGTGAACAATAGACAAAGTCACTGTTCTTATGGGACTTATGTTCTAATGTGGAGAAGCAGACAAAGAAAATAGACAAATTCAGATAATTGTAAGTCCTACAAAGAAAATAAATGGATGACGGTATGGAGGAAGGGGAGTCCCTTATTAGGATGGTCAGGGAAGGCCCTTTTGAGAAGATGATGTTTGAACCGAGCATTGAATGGTAGAAACAACCACCATATAAAAATCTGGGGAGAAGAGTGTTGAAAGTTGAGAGAGGAATAAATGGGAAGGTAGGAATGAGCTTGGGATGTACGAGGGGCAGAGAGAAGGCCCGTATAAGTGGAGTTTAATGAGTGGGGAAGAGAATCGTACATGAGGTTCTTAGAAAGGAATTTTGATTTTCGTTTTAAGTGCAGTAGTAAACCATTGGAGGGTTTTTATTAGGGACATGATGTAATGAGATTAATGCTATAAAAGTTTTCTCTGGTGGTTCTATAGGAAAGTAACAGTAAAATCAGGGGTACCAATTTAGAAGATGCTAGAAGAGTAGAGTTGATGGCGCATTGGATTAGAGTGGTAGATGGAAAGACAGGGAAGTGGGTGGGATAAAATGGGGGCAGAGCTGATAGAATTTATTGATGGGAGATGAAAGGGCTGAGGGAAAGAAGTCACCAAGTTTGATTCCTTATTTTTTAGTCTGAAAAATTGGATAGATGATGGTATGGGTAACTGAGCTGGGTTAGAATGGAGAAGATTGTGACTTTGATAGGGTGGGGAGGGCAGAAGTTATCTTGGGCGTCTTAAATTTGACATAAGAAAGTTGAGGGGCCAGGTGTGTGTGTGTGTATATATATACACATATCTGTGTATATATATATGTGTGTGTGTGTGTATATTTGCATATATATATTTGTGTATGTGTGTATGTATATGCATGTATATATCTGTATACATATATATGTGTGCACACACGCAGATAGAAAAATCTCTGTAGACATTTGTACATATGTATGGATATGTGTGTATAAAATCGGTATTTTATTGAATAGATAGTATTTAAAACATTGGGGTTGGGTGAATTCCCTAAGAGATACGTAGATAGAGAAGAGAAAATGAGGATTAAATCTTGGAGTAGAACTCAAACAGAGGAGGAGTAGGAGCAGCTAATGTAATAAGAAGAAACCTAGGGAGTGTGATGACTTGGAAGCCTAGAGAAAAGAAATGTTTTAGGGAGGGAGTGGTTTAACTGTGTTGTGAATTTCTGGGGCGCCTGGGTGGCTCAGTCAGTTAAGCATCCGACTTCAGCTCAGGTCATGATCTCACTGCTTGTGAGTTCGAGCCCCGTGTTGGGCTCTGTGCTGACAGCTCAGAGCCTGGAACCTGCTTCGGATTCTGTGTCCTGCTCTCTCTCTGCCCCTCCCTTGCTCATGCTCTGTCTCTCTCTACAATAAATAAAACATTAAAAAAAAAAAAAACTGTTGTGAATTTCTGAGAATTGGAACAAGATAAAGACAGAACTGACAATAGAATTTGGCATGTTGGAGATTTCTGGTGACCTTGATAAGATGTGTTTTGGTCGAGTATTATGAAAGTCTGTTGGAGAGTGGGTGGTGGAGAGAATAAGGAAGTGTTGATAACAAGGGCAGCTTATTCCTGGAGGTTTAAGATCAGTAAGACATAAAACCAGCAGAAAAATGAGAATCCTTGGGTCCAGAGGGGATTCTGTTGGACCGAGCCATATTAAAGCATATTTGTATGCTGGTAATGCTTATTCTAGTATTACTTTATCTAATACATGACAGCATTCTGTACCTAAGTTTATTTAGAATATTATGTTTTAAAACTAAACGTAGAAACTGAGTTTTAAAGAATGGAGTTCAAAATAATTAAAACTGTAATATTGAAAAGCTTATTTTTAGGTCCATAAAGTAGTAAAATTTAAGATCCTTCTTCATGAAAATATTTCTACAGTCCTGTTAAAAAGTTCTTTATTACTTTGTGTATATTGAGAGTTAAAGGCAATGCTGTCCTTGCTGTCCATGTGTATTATTTATCTAGTTTGTAATTAATTTAACAAACATTGCCATCGGAAGTAGTCTGCATTAGGCTCAGGTCATGCAGTACTGAATGAAAAGTATACTTTCCCTAATGCCCAGGAATTTATAGTTAGAGAGTAAAACATTAAACAGATATACAGCCGGATATATAATTACCTAATGTGATTAGTGCCATGAAGGAAATGTATGCTGTAGAAGAAAATAGCGAGAGAATCTAAGTTAGATGGGGGATCTTTTAGTACTTGTGCCTGTTAGGGCGAGGTTTGACAAACAGTAGGTGTTTATCCAGTAGGAACTTGAGGGTGGGGTTGGATGTTGGAGAGAAAGTACACCATTTCCAGATAGTACAGGGTTTTGTAAACCAAGCTGTGGACTTCAGTTTTGACATGGGAGAAAAGGGGAGACCAAGGAAGAGTTTTAACAGGGAGTATTGTATACAATTTGCACCTTTAAAGATCACTTAGTCTTCTTCTTTTGTAGTTATAGATAAAATGCACATTAACACAAAACTTCACCATTTTAAAGTATGTAATTTAGCAGCATTAATTACATTTACGATGTTGTGCAGCTATTACTGTGTAGTTTCAGAACTTTTTCATCACCCCAAGTGGAAAACCCTATGCTCCTTAACAGTCACTCTGCATTCCTTGTCACACTTATTTAGTGGAACAAGGATTGGAAGGGGGGAATAGTTAGAGGCTTTAACAATAGTCCAGGTAAAAGATATTGATTGGTTGCTTAGGTTATGATGGTGGCAGGAAAAATTGAAATTTTTCTGTATGTATGTATGAATTTTTTTCTTTTAATATAATTCTTTTGCCCTATTGGAGCCCTTGGAACTTTGTAAAGTAATGGAAATTATTGTGTTTTCCTAGGCGTTCTTCAGATGATGCAGACAAGAATTGGCGCTTTACAGGGAGCTGTTGATAGGTACTGTTGCTCATTTTGTAAATAAGTGGAAGGGAAAGAAGTTTAACCATTGATATTTGAAGATGATTTTATTGTTACTCCTCTCTTTATTTTTTCCTTTAGGATGAAAGCAAAAATTGTGGAGCCGTACAATAAAATAGTAGCCCGCACTGCACAACTTGCAAGACTTCAGGTGGGTTGTCACTTTTCAGTTTTTAATACTCTGTGTTATTCATTTTGTTTTTATAAGTGAACACATTTCAAGAGAACGAATTCTGAGGAAATAGGGGAATATGAGAGAAAAGGAGAAATACTAAAGAGCTTTAAAATAAGATAGGCAATTTAAAAAATAAAAAACTATTCAAGTGAATTATTTTCATTCTTAATACTACAGTGTATAATCATTTACTAATTTGTTAATATTCACAACTATTTTTTCAGTAGAGAGCAGAAAGAAACCCAGCATTTATGCCAAATGAAGGAACCCATACCTATAAGTTGTTCTAATGTATAAGTTGTGCTTATGTATTATAGGAGAAATTCAATTTTGGAACAGAATTTTGTTATTTTTATGGCCATTATTTTTCCAGATTTTTTTTTTAATTTTTTTTTAACATTTATTTATTTTTGAGACAGGGAGAGACAGAGCATGAACAGGGGAGGGTCAGAGAGAGGGAGACACAGAATCTGAAACAGGCTCCAGGCTCTGAGCTGTCAGCACAGAGCCTGACACGGGGCTCGAACTCACGGACCACGAGATCATGACCTGAGCCGAAGTCGGCCGCTTAATTGACTGAGCCACCCAGGCGCCCCCCGCCAGATATTTTTTCTATTCCTCCGCTTTCCTTCTGGGATTACAATTACGAATGTATTAGGTATCTTTGGGATGTCTCACAGACAACTGGATTCTCTGTTCATTTTTTTCCAGTCATGTTTACCCCATGTGTTTTGTTTTGGATAATTTCTATTGCTTTGTCTTCACGTTCACTGATTGTTTCTTCTGTACTGTTTGATCGACCCCTAATCTCATTCAGTGTATTTTTGATTTCAGACATTTTTGTTTTAATCTCAAGAAGTTTGATTTGGATCTTTTCTATACTTTCCATTAATCTGCTTAACCTTTTGGACATATGGAATACTGTTAAAATAACTGTTTTAATGTCTGCTAATTTATAGAATGTGCCAGTCATACCACAGTGCAGTTTTAGAAGATTTACACCACCACAGAAAGATCCCTCCTGTTTGCCATTGTCTTCTTTCATTTGGACTACTGTAATGGAATATCATAGACTGGGTGGTTTATGAACTATAGAAATTTCTTTCTCACAGTTCTAGAGGCTGGACGTCTGACTCAGGGTACCAGGCTGCTCATGTCCTGGACAGGGCCCTCTTTTGGGCTGCAGATAGTCCTTTTCTTTTCTTTTTCAATTTTTTAAATTAAGTCTTTAATTTTAATTTTAGTATAGCTAACATACAGTGTTCTGTTGTTTCAGGTGTACAGTTGAGTGATTCAACAATTAAATATGTTACTCATCATGATTACATAGTCATTTTCTATTGTATCCTCAAATGGCAGACAAGGCTAGAGAGATCTCTGGGGTCCCTTTTATAAGGACACTAATCCCATTCATGAGGGGTTCACTTTCATGACCTAATCACCTCTCAAAGGCCTCACTTGCTAATATTATCACACCGAGGGGTTAGGATTTCAACACATGAATTTTTTTTTTTTTTATCATTTTGTTTTTTTTCCCCTCCCATCATGTTAAGTGTACTCTTTAATCCCCATCACCTGTTTCTCCCATCCCCCCACCCTCCTCCCCTCTGGTAGCCATCAGTTTGTTCTCTATAGTTAACAGTTATAGTTAGTTCTTGGTTTGCCTCTCTCTCTTTTTTTCCCTTTGCTTGTTTGTTTCTTATATTCCACATATGAGTGAAATCACATGGCATTTGTCTTTCTCTGACTTAGTTCTCTAAACATTATACTCTGGCTCCATCCATGTTGTTGTAAAAGATGAGATTTTAAGTCTATTGCAGCTGTCAGTACTTATTCCCATCCCCCAGTTCTACGGTGTTGCTAATCTATTTTCTGTCTCTATTGATTTGCCTTTTCTGGTCATTTCATCTAAATGGAATTATACAAGATATAGTCTTTTGTGTCTGGCTTCATTCACTTTGCATAATGCCTTTGAGGTACGTCTGTGTCATAGAATGTCATTAGTAGTTCATTTTTTTTTTTTAATTTTTTTTAATGTTTATTTTTCAGAGAGAGAGCATAAGCTGGGAGGGGCAGAGAGAGAGAGAGAGAGACACACAATCCGAAGTAGGCTCTAGGCTCCAAGCTGTCAGCACAGAGCCCAATGCGGGACTCAAACTCATGAACCGTGAGATCATGACCTGAGCCAAAGTCGGATGCCCCACCAACTGAGCCACTCAGGTGTCCCCATTCTTTTTTTTTTTTTTTTACCGTTTTATTTATTTTTGAGACAGGGAGAGACAGAGCATGAACAGGGGAGGGTCAGAGAGAGGGAGACACAGAATCTGAAACAGGCTCCAGGCTCTGAGCTGTCAGCACAGAGCCCGACGTGGGGCTCGAACTCACGGACAGCAAGATGATGACCTGAGCTGAAGTCGGCCGCTTAACTGACTGAGCCACCCGGGTGCCCCTCCTTTCTTTTTTTTTAATTGCCGAATTCTGTTCTATTTTATGGAGCTAGCACATTTTGTTTATCCACTCACCAGTTGATGGATATTTGGATTGTTTCTCTTTACTGGCTTTTGAATAATGCTACTATGAACATTTGCTTACATGTATTTGTGTGGACCTGTGCTTTCATTTCTCTTAGGTAGATTTCTAAAATGGAATTGATGGGTTGTATGGTAAGTTTAATTTTTTAAAGAACTGCCATGTTGTTTTCCAAAGTGCCTATACTATTTTACATTCCCATCAGTAATATATGAGGGTTCCGGTGTCGACACATCCTTTTTTTAAATTATTTTTTTACTGTTTGTTTCTTTTTGGAGAGTGAGAACACGTGTGAGTGGGTGAGGAGCAGAGAGACAAGGGGACAGAGGATCCAAAGTAGGCTCTGTGCTGACAGCAGTGAGTCCCATGCGGGGATCGAACTTAGGAACCATAAGATCATGACTTGAGTCCAAGTCAGGCGCTTAACTAACTGAGCCACCCAGGCATCCTCCAGTGTCTACACATCCTTACCAACACTTGTTATTTTCTCTTCTTTGATTATGGGCATTCTAGTAGCCCACGAATACAGTGGTATTTCATTATAATTTTAGTTTACATTTCTTAAATGATGATTTGGGTATCTTTTCATGTGCTTATTAGTCATTAGTATATCTTTAATTTATTCAGTCTATAATATCTTTTAGGAATTTTAAAATTGGATTGTTTATCTTATTGTTAAGTTATAGCTTTTTTTTGTTGTTGAAGAATAGTTGATACACACTGTTTCATTACTTTCAGGTGTACAACATAGTGATTCAACAACTATATACATTATGCTGTGCTCACTACAAGGACAGCTGCCATCTGTCACAATACAATGCTATTACAGTACCACTAACTGTATTCTCTTTGCTGTACCTTTCATCCCTGTGACTTAGTCCATTACAGGAAGCCTGTACCTCCCACTCCCGTGTACCCATTTTGCCCATACCCCCAGCCCTCTCTTCTCTGGCAACCATCAGTTTTTTCTCTGTATTTATGGGTCTCTTTCTGATTTTTCTGTTTCTTCATTTGGTTTTTTAGATTCCACATATAATTGAAATCATATGATACTTGTCTTTCTCTGAATTATTTCACTTAACATACTACCCTCTAGGTCTATCCAACTTGTTACCAATGTCAGGATCTCATTCCTTTTTATGGCTGCATAATATCTGTGTGTGTATGTATGCACACTACCTCTTCTTTATTCATCTGTCAATGGACACTTGGCTATTGAAAATGATGCTCCAGTGAACATGGGGTGAATATATTTGAAGTAGTGTTTTGTTTTCTTCGGAAAAATACCCAGTTAGGAGCTTTTCTTTTATATATTATGATACAATACGTGATTTGCCAATATTTTTTTTTTCCCCAGTGTATGACTTATAAATATTTCTACCAGTCTATGACTTGGCTTTTATTTTTAAGTGTTGTCTTTTGAAACAGAAAATTATAAATTTTGATCAGGTCCAAATTATCAAATTTTCTTTTATGGATTGCTGGCACCATTTCTTGAAAACAGCTTTTCTTTCCCTGTTCAGTTTTTTTGTTGCCTTCATAATACTTAATTGACTTTGTATGTGTGGGATTATTTCTGGACTCTTTACTCTCCTCAGTTGAACTAGTTTTTTGCCTTTATATTAATTGTACACTATCTTGATCACTGAAGCTTTTTAGTAAGTCTTCTATCAGCCAAATGATCTTGAAAAAAGGATACCATTTTAGTATCTGCAATCCCATCTGAACTTTAGAATCAGCTCATCAATTTCTACTAAAAAGCTGTTTATGATTTTTAAAATTTTTAAGTTCTTTTTAATGTTTATTTTTGAGAGACAGAGTGAGAGTGGAGGAGGGGCAGAGAGAGAGAGGGAGACACAGAGTTTGAAGCAGGCTCGAACCTGCAGACTATGAGATCATGACCTGAGCTGAAGTCGAATGCTTAACGAACTGAGCCGCCCAGGCGCCCCTGTTTAGGATATTTTTAAATATATTTTTTTAAGTTTATTTATTTTTGAGAGAGAGAGAGAGAGAGAGAGCGCGAGCGAGCAAGAACAGGGGAAGGGCAGAGAGAAAGGGAGACACAGAATCCCAAGCAAGCTCCATGCTGTCAGTGAGTCCCCAATATGGGGCTCATCTCATGAACTTTGAGATCATGACTTGAGCTGATGTCAAGACTCTGACACTTAACCAACTGAACCACCCAAGTGCCCCTAAAAAGATGGTTAGGATTTTGACTGGAAATGTATTACATCTGTAGGTCAGTTTGGGGAGAATTGATGTATTAACAATATTGCATCTTCCATGTCATGAATATGGTATATCTACATGTACGTAGGTCTTGTTTAATTTCAGCCTCACATTTTGGTTTCAGTTTTGTTAAACTTATCTTTAAATATTTGTTTTTGTGGGGAGCCTGGGTGGCTCAGTCGGTTAAGCATCTGGGTTTGGCTCAGGTCATGATGGCGTGTTTCCATGAGTTCAGGCCCCACATCGGGCTGTCTGCTGTCAGTGTAGAGCCTGCTTCAGATCCTGTGTCTCCTCTCTCTGCCCTTCCCCTGCACTCTCTTTCTTGTTCTCAAAAATAGACAGACATAAAAAAAGAAAAATAGGGGCACCTGTGTGGGTCAGTCAGTTAAGTGTTCGACTTTGGCTCAGGTCATGATCTCACAGTTCATAGGTTTGAGCCCTGTATTGGGTTCTGTGCTGGTAGGTCACAGCCTGGAGCCTGCTTTGGATTCTGTGTCTCCCTCCCTCTCTCTCTGCCCCTCCCCCACTCATGCTCTGTCTCTGCCTCTCTGTCTCTCTCAAAAACAAACATTAAAAAAATATTTGGTTTTGTTACTATACTAAATGATATTTTTTATAAATTCTATTTTTCTGTTCATTGCCATTTTATATAGAACTGGTGTTTGAAAATTGCATAAAGAAGGTTTTTTTTAAAAAAATATGTTCTTTTTATATTGTTAGTAGACATAGTATGACTTAATGGCAATATTGTTTGAAAGAACATAGATATGATAATGAGGGATTGATAACTGAGGAGCCCTGATCTTCTAGTAAGCCATGGGAACATCTCATGTGAGAGATACTGTGTTAGTTATGGCAGAGAATACAAAAAAGGGTGAGGAAGTACTTTTCAAAAAGTTTACATCATGGTTAAAGGAAATAAGATAACTCTACACAATGACCTAATAAAATACTAATTACATAAATGCCGAAATAAAGAAACAAGTATTTAGAGTGCAAAGAAATTATATGCAGCTGGATTGCTTTATGATGTGTTTAATGCTTAAGAAATGGTATTTGAGATGGGCTTAGGAGCAGTAGGTTGTTGACATATTTGAAGTAAATCTTTAAGAATGAATGGATTGATAAGAGTTTTAAAGGATAGGATTTGAGTAGGCTAAGATGAGAGTAAGGAATTATAGTCAGAAAGAAGAATATAACAAATGCATGGGAGGTGGAGGCATGCAGGGCATATCCAGAGAATGGCAATGAAAGTGTGCATTAAAAGGATTAACTCAAGCCATTTCCCCTTGTCCTTGTTACATATTACTTATATCTGTCAGCCTCCTTCACTAAAGACAGACCTGGCTCAGTTAGCTTTTCAGTGAAAGCCTTTACATGATAGTTTCTGGCTTTAGTACCCATAGTAATCCACCCATCCATCCATCATCCTGTCCTCACTCTTCTTTGACTTTCTTAACTCCAGTTATGATCTTCATCGACTCCCGTGACTGTACAGTTGACCTCTGAAATCTTAAACTCTTAAATTCCATTTTATGTTTTACACCTCCCCTGATTTTCCAGCTTTCTCAGTACCTTACCCCAGACTCATAGTTTTTTATAGCTTTATTGAACTATAATTCACCTAAGTGTGGAACTAAATTTTCTCCACTTCCTACCCCCTAACTCTCCAAATTTGATGTGTAACTGTACATTTCTTTGTCTTCCTAATATTGCTTCTTTCTATCTAAATCTTACTCAAGCTTTTCATTAAGCTATATATAAACTATAGTTTTTTTTTTTTTTTTTTTTGTCTGAAATTATCTTTAACTTTTGCAGGTAAGTTAGAGTTGCTGTCCAGGAAACATTTTTTCTTTAAGTTCATTTATTTTGATAGAGAAAGTGCGAGCAGGGGAGGGGCAGAGAGAGGGGGAGAGAAAGAATGCCAAGCAGGCTCCATGCTGTCAGCACAGAGCCCGACACGGGACCCCATCTCACGACCGGGTGATCATGACCTGAGCCGAAATCAAGAGTTGGACGCTTAATTGGCCAAGCCACCCAGGCACCCCATCTTAATCATTTTTAAGTGTACTGCTAACCATATTCATATTGTTGTGTAACAGACCTCCAGAACTTTCTCATCTTAAAAAACTGAAACTCTTTATGCCCTAAGTGTGAATTTCTCTTTCTCCCTCCTGTCTTCCTCATTGGCACCTACCTTTCTGCTTTCTGTCTCTATGATTTTGACTATTTAGCTATTTCATATAAGCAGAGCATATAGTATTTGTCCTTTTGGTTTATTTCATTTAGCATAATATCCTTGAGGTTCACCTGTATTTGAGTACACGTACTAAAGAAGGATTTCCTTCTTTAAGACTGCATAATATTCTATTGTATGGATATACCACATTTTCTTTTTTCATGAATCCATTGAAGCAACATTAGGGTTGCTTCCCCTCTTGGCTGTTATGAAGAATGCTGCAGTGAACATGGGTGTGCAAATATCTCTTGAGATCCATCCTGCTTTGAGTTGCTTGGGAGATACCAGATCATATGAGTAATTCTATTTTTAAATTTTTGTGGATCCTCCATACTGTTTTCATTAGTGGCTGAAACCATTCTGCATTCCCATCAGTAGTGCCCAAGGTTTCCAACTTTTCTGCATCTTTGTCAGCGCTTGTTATTTTCTGTTCTTTTGATATCAGCCATGCTAGTGGGTAAGAAGTGATATCTCTTAGTGGTTTTGGTTTGTATTTCTCCTATGATGAGTGATGTTGAGCATCTTTCCATATGCTTGTTGGCCTAGGTATATCCTAGGAATGGGATTGCTAGGGTTATAGGATTTTTGATCTTTAGCTTTATTATGTAAAGTCCAACTATTTTCCCACATAATTCTGTCCTGCACACTGACAGTATAGAGTTGGTATTAGTTTGTATCGTTGCCAACATTTATTGTTGCCAGACTTGCTAATTTTTGCCAATATTTCGGTGCATTTTTCAGAGAATTAATTACTAAAGAGGCTGAATACCTGAGATGTGTCCTCTATTGTATGTTTCAAATATCAACTTTGTGTTTTTTTTTCTTTATTGATAATATCTGGATGGATAGAAGTAAAATTTACCATTTTTTTCTTTTAGGGTTAGTGTTTTTCTGTCTTGATTAAGAGAACATTCCCTACCCTGGGGTCATGAAGATCTTCTATATTGCTCTGTGTGATATGTTTTGGTATTTAATATACCTGAAATTATTTCTAAGTTTACGTTTTTCTGAAATGTCTAATCTGTTGTTACTTCCATCCTGTGTTTTCTATTTTACATAATGTATTTTTTAATCTCTAATGTTTTTGTCTTTTTATATCTTTCCTTTCTATAATGAAGTTTGTTTTCTTTTGAATATACAGAGTATTTTAAAATATTTTTTTTTAATGTTTATTCATTCTGAGAGATAGTGGGGGAGAGAGAATCTTAAGCAGGCTTCTCACCCAGCGCAGAGTCTGACATGGGGCTTGATCTCAGGACCATGAAATCATGACCTGAGCTGAAATCAGGACTCAGCCACCAAGGTGCCCTGAACACATAGGTATATTTAGAATAGGTATTTTAGTATTTCAGTCTTCATTATTTCTTCATCAATCATTATTGATTGACCTTTCTTCTTGTTATGGGTTTTATTTTTTCACTTATTCACGTGCCTGGTAAGTGAGAACTGGTTTTAATTCTTTGTTAGAGCAGGTCCAGAGCAGCCTTTAGTCCGGGACTAGTTTATATGTTAGCCCTAATTATTCACTGCTAGGTCTTAATGCTGTGGGCTCTGTGAAGTGTTTCAGTAATTCTTTCCCTGAGTTTCCTCCTACATATGTACATGTTGGTGCTTGAGTCCGTCCTTCTGCAGATATCCACAACCTCTCCTTCCTGTCCAGTTTCTGTCCATAAACTCTAGCCTTTTTGGTTCTCCTGAAGTCACATCTCTGTTTTCTCATTGTAGAGAGACCATCATGTTCTGTTTCTCTTTCCTTTCCCTTTGCTGGGCCTGAAAATTGTCTCCCAGCAGTAAACTAGGGTAGTTAAGTTCATTTTCTTCTTTTTTTCTTTTTCTAAACCATTTTCTTTTTTCTTTTTTTTGAGAGAGAGGGTGAGCAGGGAAAGGGCGGTGGGGGTGGGGTGGGGAGGAGGACAGAGGCTCCAAAGCGGGCTCTGTACTGACAGGCTGACAGCAGCAATCCCGATGTGGGGCTCCAACTCATGAACCATGAGATCATGACCTGAAGTCAGGCACTCAACTGACTGAACCACCAAGATACCCCTAAAAGATTTTATTTTTAAGTAAATTCTGTATCCAACATGGGGTTCAAACCCACAACCTCTGGATCAAGAGTCACATGCTGCACCGACTGAGCCAGCCAAGTGTCCCAAGTTCATTCATTTTGTTAATCCTGGGGATGATAGTTCTGTGCTGTCTGTTCAGTGTCTGAAAATGATTTCATGCATTTTGTTCAGCTTTCTAGTTGTTCACCATGGGAGTGTAAATCCAGCCTGTCATCCCATCATGTTAGAAGTTACTTTCAGTTTTAAAAACTGAGTTGTAGGTCATATGCTATAAAATTTACCATTTTAAACTGTATTTTTAAGTGTAAAATGAGTAGTTTTTACTGTAGTCACAGGGTTGTACAACCAGCACATCTAACGTCGAAAGATTTTCATTACCCCAAAGAAAAACTTGATGCCCATTAGTAGTCACTCCCTCTTACTTATTCCCCCACCAACTTTCTAATATGCCGTATGTCTCTATGGAGTTGCCTGTGGTGGACATTTAATACAAATGTATCATACATTGTGTGGCATTTTTTTTGTCTGGCTTCTTTCATTGAGCATAATGCTTTCAAGTTTCCTCTTGTAGTATGTTTCAATACTTCTTTCCTTTTTATGACCAAATAATACTACATTGTATGGATATACCGCATTTTTGTTTATCCGTTCAATTTGTTTTCTTGTTGCTTGATGAATATTTGGGTTATTTCCACTTTTTGACTATGATGAGTAACAGCTGTTATGAATATTTTTGTACAAGTTTTTGTGTGGAAATTTTTCAATTATCTTGGGTGTTTACTTGAGAATATATATGTTAAGGTCATATGCTAATTCTGTTTAACATTTTGATGTATGAAATTAATATGGTACAAACTCAAACTTATACAGTAATATATGTCAATTATATCTCAGTCTCTGGAAAAAGAAACTTTTTTTGAAGAATGCCAGACTGTTTTCCAAAGCAGCTGTACCATTTTCCATTCTTACCAGCAATGTATGAAAGTTTCAATTTCTTTATTTCTTGCCAATACTTCTTTTCTTTTTAATATAGCCATCTGATTGGGTATGGAGTGGTACCTTGTTGTTTTGATTTGAATTTCACTACTGACTAAAGATATTGAGCATCTTTTATTGTGCCTATTGGCCATTTTTTAAATCGTCTTATTCATTTTTATACAGTGTTATATTAGTTTCAGGTATACATTATAGTAATTGAACAACTCCATACATTAACTGGTGCTCATCACAACAAGTGCACTCCTTAATCCCCATGGCCTGTTTAACCCCACCTCCCACCTCCACCCCCTCTGGTAACCATGAGTGTTGGTGGGAATGCAAATGGGTACAGCCACTGTTGAAAACAGTATGGAGAGTTCTTAAGAAATTAAAAATAGAATTAACCCTATAATTCAGCAATTGCACTACTGGGTATTTACCCAAAGAATACAAAAATGTTAATTCAGAGGGATACCTGCACTCCTGTGTTTTTAGTAACATTATTTGCGATAGCCAGGATATGGCTGTCTGTATCCTGAAAATGTCCATCAATTGGTGAATATATAAAGGAGATATGGGGGTGCCTGGGTGGCTCAGTTGGTTAAGCATCCGACTTTGGCTCAGGTCACGATCTTATAATTTGTGAGTCGGAGCCCTGCGTCGGGCTCTGTGATGACAGCTCAGGGCCTGGAGCCTGCTTCACATTCTGTCTCTGTCTCCCTGTCTTTCTGCCCCTCTACCACTTGTAGGTTGTAGTTTTCTAAGATTAGCAAATGTTCTCAGATTAAAAGCAGATTTGCTTCTTTTCTCTCTGGATTCTCCTGTGCTTCACTTTAACTTGGTATTCCTATTTGTAGTCTCATTTTAAGATGCTTTTCAGACATTTTTACATGGCATATAACATTTTTAGTTGTTTTCAGTGGTAAGCTAACAACTTGGTCTGCCATACTGAAAATAGAAAACTCCCATCTTTCATCTTTTTTTTTTTTTAATTTATTTTGAGAGAGAGAAAGAGCAGGGAAGGGGCAGAGAGAGAGAGAGAGAGAGAGAGAGAACACGCATGCGTGAATCCCAAGCAGGCTCTGCACTTTCAGCACAGAGCCCGATGTGAGGCTTGAACTCATGAACCATGAGATCATGACCTGAGCTGAAGTTGGATGTTTAACCCACTGAGCCCCCCAGGTGCTCCTCATCTTTTTTAATAAAGCAAACATCAGGGGCACCTGGGTGGTTCAGTTGGTGCAGCCCCCCTCGCGCCCCCCTCGCGCCCCCCTCGCGCCCCCCTCGCGCCCCCCTCGCGCCCCCCTCGCGCCCCCCTCGCGCCCCCCTCGCGCCCCCCTCGCGCCCCCCTCGCGCCCCCCTCGCGCCCCCCTCGCGCCCCCCTCGCGCCCCCCTCGCGCCCCCCTGCTCGCATTCTTTAAAAATAAGTAAGTAAACTTTAAGAAAGAAAGAAACAAACAAATATCAGATTATTTTATTCTCCTGATAAAATTATTCACTGGTTTCTTAACAAGAAATAGAATGAAGTGTCAATCCTTAATATGGCATGTAAGCCCCTTCATGCTTGCCTTCATCAATTTTGCCTTTTGCTAGAATTTTTCTCATTCATTCCTTTGCACATTTTCTTTCTTCTCTAACTCAGAATATTCTTGTCATTCACTACATGCTCAATGATGTGTCGTTCTTTTGTGAGACCTCTCCTGCCTTTCTTCTGGCAAGGCAGAATATTTCTTTCTCATTTTTTTGTTCCTTTAGTATCCTGTGCATTCTTCCATTATAGTTTTTTTCTGCATACCTTTTACTTTCCTCATACTCTTCTGTAAGACTGAGCTCCTTAAGGGCTGTGATATATGTGTTAATATTTGAATCTCTAGCCTTAGCATAGTGTTATTTATATACCAGACATTTAAATATTTAAGAAATGAGTAAAATGATTTTTTCCTTAGTCTGTGCTCCAGCTGTAATATTTTTTCTAAGTACATAGCATATGTTACTGAACAAAACATGTATGGTACTAAAAAAATTCTTTTTAATGTACTGCTACATCTGTCCTGTAACAACTTGAAAAATAGAACATGTGAGAAGAGTGTGGATGTGTTAGTCTTTTTCATATAGAGAAGAGATACTTTAAGGTTATTTCAGTGATAGCTACTTAGAGCATGTGGGGCAGTGAGGATGCATGGGAACCTGTCCTAACAGCCAAAGAGGAATCCTGGCATGGTGGGGCCTGCGTGCACAGTGAGATATGGCTTCACCTATAATAGCATGCTAACATTTACACATTTCTGTGACTCAGGCTCTGTGTGTTTGCAGCTCTCTATCTGCTACTTTTTTCTTGCTGCCACTGTGGGTTAACTCTCATCCTCCTTTGCACTGGCTCATTGTTTCTTCTCACTCTAGCTGCTTTTGTCTCAGGGTTTCTGCTTATTGCCACTTTCCTAAAGTGAACGGTGACTGCCAATAATAATTTTGGGTAGTTCTCATTCACAACAATGCCACTAGTGACAGACCTGATGTGGTTTCTATTGACCTAACACTGTTTCCCTGAATCTAATCAGTTACGGTTAAAGTCACAAGGTCATGTGACCTGAAATTTGGTGAACGTTGTGTAAGGACCTGCCCAAGCTACTTTCCTGAAGGAGTAGGGGTACTACCAGTACCCCGAGCACTCTTAAGAGTTATCTCCTGTGAGTTCATGTTTTACTTGAATGTTAAAATATACGTTAGAACAATACTTCCTCATAGTTAAGTTGGAATTTTTTTTTTTTATTAACGTTTTATTTTTGGGACAGAGAGAGACAGAGCATGAACGGGGGAGGGGCAGAGAGAGAGGGAGACACAGAATCGGAAGCAGGCTCCAGGCTCTGTGCCATCAGCCCAGAGCCCGACGCGGGGCCTGAACTCACAGACCGCGAGATCATGACCTGAGCTGAAGCGGATGCTTAACCGACTGAGCCACCCAGGCGCCCCTTAAGTTGGAATTAAATATCACTTTTTAGGATAACTTTCTCATTTTGGACTCAAAATCATGGCATGTTTAGGGAAATTTTTTTTCTTATGAAGGAAAAGACTAACATGTAAGGATGGTAGATTTATGTGTAATTTTAGGCAATGAATTAAAATTTAATTTTTCTATTAAAATACTTGCTTTTGACTCCAGATCTTAAACCTGTCAGAATCATGCATTTCTTTTTTTCCCCTGTGGTTAATACACTCTTTGGGCAGTAAGTTTTAAGAACCTATTTATATTTGCCTCTTAGCTAGGTATAAGTGATAAAGAAAATTTCATGTTTATGCAGGATTTTATAATTAATGAAAACTTTAAAGTATTCTGAATCATTTGACTGTTACAATAATTGTGTTTAGAAGTTACATATCTCAGGGTGCATGGGTGGCTCAGTCGGTTAAGTGCCCGACTTCCGCTCAGGTCATAATCTCACGGTTGGTGAGTTAGGGGCCTGCGTCGGGCTCTGTGCTGATAGTTCAGAGCCTGGAGCCTGCTTCAGATTCTGTGTCTCCCTTTCTCTCTGTCTGTCCCTTGCTCTCTCTCTGTCTCTCTCTGTCTCTCTCTGTCTCTCTCTCAAAGATAAATAAACATTGAAAAATTAAAAAAAAAAGTTGTATATCTCATCATTTTATGGACCAATAAACCGAGGTTCTGAAAGTTACTTGCTGGAGCCAGTGTGCAGCAGTGTTAAGACTGTGAAAGAAGATTTTTTTCTCTAAATTTAGTATTCTTTGCTTTTGATTCTGTAGAATATATAAAAAAGCTAGATAATCTAGTTCCTGTGTTCCAGAAGCTAGCTGGAGGTAAAAATCAAGAACAAACTCGGCTTTGTAAGTACAGATGAAGTGTAGTGGACTAGGAGTTAGGAGGCCTGACTGCTAGTCTTCATCACTCAGCCACATGATAGTAAGTGTAAGTAAGACACTGTGTAAGTTTAAAGTGTATAACGTGATGATTTGATAACATGCATGTGTTGTGAGATGATTACCACAATAAGCTTGGCTAACCCATCCTTTACCTCAGGTGATTACCATTTTTGTTGTGGTGGTAATGGTGGTGCATTTTTTTTATGATGAAAGTTTAGAGTGGATCTGTACATTCTCTTCCAGCTCTAAAATACAGAACTCTTTCATAATGTTTTTATTTTTTATTTTATTTCTTTTAATCTAGATTTTTTTTTTAAATTTTTATATTTTGAGAGAGAGGCAGAGTGTGAGCAGGGGAAGGGCAGAGAGAGAGAGGGAGACACAGAATCTGAAGCAGGCTCCTGGCTCTGAGCTGTCAGCACAGAGCCGGATGCAGGCCTCAAACCCACGAACCGTGAGACCATGATCTGAGCCAAAGTTGGACGCTTAACCGACTGAGCCACCCAGGCACCCCGAATGTTTTTATTTTTTATGGTTACAGAGGCATGAGAGGTCAGGATTTTTGTGTTTGAGATAAACACTTTAGGAGTGCTTGGGTGGCTCATTCGGTTAAGTGCTGACTTGGGCTCAAGTCATGATCTGAACAGTTCGTGAGTTCGAGCCCTGCGTCGGCTCTGTGCAGACAGCTCAGAGCCTGGAGCCTGCTTCTGATCCTGTGTCTCCTCTCTCTCTGCCCCTCCTCGATTTGCCCTCTGTCTCTCTCAAAAATAAACATAAAAAATTAAATAAGATAAACACTTTATTTTTATTATTGTTATTAAATATTAGCCCTAATTTTCTGCACCCTTCCTGTAAAAACTACTATACAAGAGGGAAAACTAAGTTGAATACCTTTGGCCAAAATATTACAAAGGAAGAAAGGAAGGGAAAGTAAAGAAAAATACGCTATGTACATTTTGGTATCTTTATTTCCATTATTTAATTTTTCTGGGATTAACTCATGCAGGCTTACCTTAGGAAGGAAATTCATCTTAGAAATTGGTTGTCTTTAGAACTGTTTTGAAGTCTGGGGCGCCTGGGTGGCTTAGTTGAGCATATGACTCTTAATTTTGGCTCTGGTCATGATCCCGGGGTCATAGGATTGGGCCCAGGTCAGGCTCTGCACTGGACATGGAGCCTGCTTGGGATTCTCCCTCCCTCTCCCTCTCCCTCTCCCTCTCCCTCTCCCTCTCCCTCTCCCTCTCCCTCTCCCTCTCCCTCTCCCTCTCCCTCTCCCTCTCCCTCTCCCCCTCCCCCTCCCCCTCCCCCTCCCCCTCCCCCTCCCCCTCCCCCTCCCCCTCATCTTTCTCCCCCCTTCCCCTACCTTGTGCACTCTCTCTCTAAAATAAAAAAAAAAAAATAAATAAAAACTATTTTGAAATGTAAGCCCTCTTTGGAAGCTTATTATGTTTTAACCATTTTCTGTTCACTTTGGTCATTTCTGTTTTGAACATTGGGGAAACTTTAATGTTCCTGTTTAATCTTTTTATTCCTTGAGCTCCTAATTCATTTAAATGCATGTGGTATAAGAAAGCAACAAAGAAAGAGCTACAAAGTTGTTTCTGCCTTGAACATAAAATCACTATGATTGTTCTGTCAATTAGGAGAAAGTACTTTTACTTACATTTAATTCCCTTTGCTTTTTATCCCCATTTCACTCTTTACAGAAGCCTTTTCTTTCTCCAAACAGAGCCTTCTGACTTCATCTGTATACATGAATACATGAGTTGAATTTAATTATCACCCCAAGAATCATCCATCTTAGCTCATTTTAGTAACATTGTTAGCTTATGAACTGCTTTAGAGTTTTTCAGAAATAAATTTTGAAGAGCTTATTATCTCTTACATAGAGTATTTAAATTTTTAAAATTTTAAAATTATATAAGAAAATGAGTTTTTTTAACTTTGAGTATGACAGCTTTGTTGAGATATAATTCACATACCTATTATATAACATTTTTATCTTTTCAATTTATTTTTTTAACTTTTTATCATTTTACTTTTTAATTTTTTAAGTCATACACATATATTAGCTTTTCACTGGAAAATTTTTAATTAAAATTTTTAACTTTGAAATTATATAAGTAAGAAAGTTTAAGAAAATGTTCAAACTAAGAAGGAAGAAATCATCTGACAAACATTTTCTCTGTGTGCTTATGTTTTATTGGTACATGGTTTTCATATACTTCAGTAGGGTCCTGTTAAAAATTTGATCTACTTGTATAGATGATGACTTGTTTAACTGGCTGTGTAATTATCTGCCAAAAAAGTGAATATGCCGGGAAGGAAGGAAGAGGGAAGATAACAGCAACATAAAATGCCAGTGTCCCCAAATACTGTAAAAACAGCAACTACTAGAGGAAAACTAAAAAACGTGTGCTGTGGGAGTGTTTTTGTGTTAGTTCTAGATCTAGCCTCCAGGGGGCGCAGCAGCTTCTGTTTCTGCTTGGGGAAAGCCAGTAAGACATCCCACTACAGGAGACCACTGTGCTGAGAGGCAGCTGGAGGCAAACATGCAGAGACGATAGGTTCAGAAGCCCAAGACGTCAGACATTTGAGTGAAGCCTTCTAGTACTCTCCAAACCGGCCTCATTGCTAGCTGGGTGCAGCGACTGAGTAATCCCAGCTGATACCACATGCAGCATTTGAACCCTGCCTGAATTCCTGACCCACAGAATTGTGAGACATAAGAAATCATTTTAAACCACTAAGTTTTGAACTGGTTTTTGGTGCAGTGATAGGTAATTGGTAGACCTGCCAAACTGATTTTCAAGTATAGAGATAGCCATCCACATACGAATGCAGGGAAGATTGTTCCCCTCTTTCCTTAGGAATCTGATAGTGTGTTTGAGACAATCAGAATGACTAGAGAAATACCAACGTAAGACAGGTGATGAGCTTAGGAGCTAATATTAAATGAAGGCTATTAATGGGAGTATAGTATGTCATGGCTGTATGTTTTGATAAATAAAAATTGTAAAAGAAAAAAGTAGGGAGCGCATGTGCAAAACAGGTTTTAAGAACTGTCTTCAGCTATCATATTTGTATCGTTGGTTGTGTATTGAGATAATGTTTTCTGTATGTTGTGCAGCAAAGCAAATGGATAATGTTAAATTATTCTAATTCTGTTATGTCTTACATCTTTGAGAGCTAGAAGTATCCGTGTGGAAGAAATAATGTACAGATGTAAGTTAGAAGATTAAGCAAATGCCCTGTGCTCCTGATTTAAAAAAAATTTTTTTTTTACTGTTTATTTTTTTGAGAGAGCACGAGCAGGGGAGGGGCAGAGAGAGAGGGAGACACAGAATCTGAAGCAGGCTCCAGGTTCTGAGCTGTCAGCACAGAGCCTGATGCAGGGCTCAAACTCACAAACTGAGATCATGACCTGAGCTGAAGTCAGACGTTTAACTGCACCACCCAGGCGCCCCATTAATTGGAATTATCAGTATAAATTCATGAGGGATTTTAATTTTATTTTTATATATACATTATGTATGTACATATTTTTGTACATAGATACGTATAATATTAATCTGAGAATGTTTTATGTATATTATGGAACAAAGCAATGAATATGTGATGTTTTGATTGTGACATTTCCTATCTATGTCTGCTGAAAAGTCACAGAAATGAGCAAGTTTAGTTTCCAGAATGTGTTCTTGAGAAGCTGTTGACCTCTAAAGAAAACCAGGGCTTCCTTGATAAATCTTTGATTCCAGGTGGGGTTGAAATACATAAAATGATGCTGGAACATTTTTGTACTGTATATCAAAGAAGCTATCAACCAGGGCTCCTGGGTGGCTCAGTCGGTAAGCATCCGACTTCAGCTCAGGTCATGATCTCATGGTTCGTGAGTTCGAGCCCCACATCAGGCTCTGTGCTGACAGCTCAGAGCCTGGAGCCTGCTTCAGATTCTGTGTCTCCCTGTCTCTCTGCTCCTCCTCCACTCACACTCTGTCTCCCTCTCAAAAATAAATAAACATTAAAAAAAATTTTGAAAACTGTCAACCACTGCTAACATGAATCATAACAAAAGGATTTTGCAAAGCCTCTGGGGTGACCAACTATACTAGGTTTAGCACAGAAAATCCAGGGTTCTGGAAACTTCTGTCTCAGGCAAATTGGTACAATTGGTCAGCCTGGGAGTCTCGCAGTGGCCACAGAAGGACAAAGCGAGCCTCTGCAAGGATAAAAGCTACAGTGGATTGGTATCCTTTATTGTGGTTAAATCTCTGTGTTCGTATTGATAGCTGAAACAAACAAACACCCCACTAATTGTTCATCTTTGGTGGGTATAGGGAAAGTAATCTTTTTTTTTTAAACAATTGATAATCAATTTATTAAAAAGTTGATTTAAGCATCTGCAATAGTGACTTCAGCCTCAACTCCTGGCTCAATACTGATGGAAGTAATCTGTTTAACAATCTCAGAAGGACTGTGCAAATCAATGACTTGCCTCATTATTTCAATGATCGTCATCTGAAAATGATCCCAAGTCTTAGAATCTTTACCACAGGGAGTTTTTCTTGCAGTGATTTTGAGTCTTGGTAGGTATCCAAACTGTCCTTTGATTTTGAGATTCTTTTCCTTTGTGCCTCTGACGAAGTCAGCACATAACTTCTCCAAAGATTGCATGTCGTGCCTGGTTAGCAGGCTCCAGGCTCCAAGCTGTCAGCATGGAGCCTGATGAGGGGCTCGAACTCACAAACTGCAAGATCATGACCTGAGCTGAAGTCTGACTCTCAACTGACTGAGCCACTCAGGTACCCCTAGTGTAATTCTAATTGGGCAACTTGCCACCTCTGGTTCCCCGGGTGTCTTCCTGGTGTCTTTAAAAGTCATGGCTGTGGCGTGGCTTCTTGACCTACTTGTTCCTTGGCGAGAATGAACAGCAGTGAGGCAGGAGCAGGACTGGGGCCTCCAGAGCGCTGCTGGAGTTGTGACCCTGTCCTCCTCAAAGAGCAGGGAAGCAGTCTAATTTTGAAAACTGACAAAGCATGAGAAAGAATCAAGTATTTTTATTTTTTTGTATGAACAGTACCACCAGGTAAACAAATAGTAGGTGGGGTAAAGTTAGAAATTTTGTATGCTAATAAATAAAGGCAAAATGATGGATTTGGAATAATCTCTATGTTTTAATGGATTTTCACATTGAATATCACTGACTGCTAACAACACAGAGAAAAATCATACACGTGTTGCACATGCACCACTACGTAAGGGATGATTTTGCCTAAGATATTACGGTTGAGTTTGATGAAGCTGCCTACATCCAACTACTGATGTACAGGAAATATGGAAGACAGAAGAACGTGTTAAACTGAACTGTGGGAATGCTCTCAACAAAACCCAGTCTGTGGGAAAATGTATAGGACAGATGATTGAATATATTTAGCAGATTGCAAAGAAAAAAATAAGATGGTGAGGGAACCTATATAGATTTTAAAAAAGGGCAAATTTAAACTATAGCATATAAACTAGTGTATAGATAAATATACTTCAGTATTAAAAGCACAAAGAAAAGCAAGGAAGTGATTATCCCAAAAGCCAGAGTAGTGATTTCTCTTAGCTGGGATGGGAGAGTAGAGGGCAATGGATGGAAGGCGTCATGATTGAGATAGGGTACCTAGAGGGCTTCTGTAGTCGTTTCCATGGTTCTGTCTTCTGATCTGCATGGTGGTTCCAGGTTCATTTAGCTGTAATTTCTGTGTATGGTTTTCTGTGTTTGTAGTATCTGTATTTATTTTAAGGATTATTTTATAGAGCAGTTGCAGGTTCACAGCAAAAGCAAGAGGAACAGGGCTCCTGGGTGGCTCATTTGGTTAAGTGTCCGACTCTTGATTTCAGCTCAGGTCGTGATCTCACAGTTGGTGAGATCGAGCCCCGTGTCATTCTCTGTGCTGACAGCCCGGAACCTGCTTGGTTTCCCTCTCTCACTGCCCCTCCTCTGCTTGGGTACACTTTCTCACTCTCTCAAATAAATACAGTTAAAAAAAAAAAAGAGGAAGATAGAGGTATCTCCTATATCCCCTGCCCCTAAACATGCATGCCTCCCCCTTAATCACCATCCCCCACCAGAGTGGTACATTTGTTAAAATTGTTGAACCTATAGTGACATATCATTATCTCCCAGAGTCCATAATTTACATCTGGGTTCACTCTTGGTGTACATTCAGTGGGTTTGAATAAATGTATAGTGACATATATCCATCATTATAGTGTTTATACAGAGCATTTTCAGTGCCCTAAAAATCTTGTGTACTCTGTGTAGTCAGTCTTCTAAACTTTGGCAGCCACTGATCTTTTTCTTTTCTCCATAGTTTTGTCTTGAAATGATACTAATACTTATAGCCTTTTTAGATTAGCTTCTTTCACTTAACTGATATGACATTACTCTATGTCTTTTCATGGCTTGATATCTCAGTTCTTTTTAGTGCTGGTAATATGTTGGCATTGTATTTGATTATAAAAGTCCCACATAAAAAATAAGGAAGGGAAATTGTCTGGAGTGGAGGCAACTATATTAGGAAATGCTGACAGTTGATGCCTTATAGATTATCTAAGACTTCTTGACTGAGGATTTTATTAAATGCTGTTGTGAGAAGATTCAACATAATCTGTTAGTAGAGAGCCATTGAAGTTTATTAAAAAGGGGACTGGAGTGCTGAAAACTGTTTCTAAGAAGCTAAATCTAGCAGGATGGATTTCAGTTAAGAGACTGGAAAGCTAGTTGGTAGACCACATTGTGAAGGTGAAGGTGGTAAAGATTTGGATTAGGTGATGCTTGTAGGACCAGAGGTAATGTAACTTTTGGGTTATGCAACAGAAGAATAGTCAATAAGAGTTGGTGACAGATTAAGTATGGTTAAAAATAAAAGCATTAGAAATAAGCTCAAAGATTTCATGTGTGAGGGCATATCCTTTATGGGATAGGTACTGGGGGATTCTAGGTGATTAGACTAAAGTAAGATCTGGTATTTCTCCTCATGAAGTATTTGGAATCCCAGAGGAATGATTATTAGGGATACTGCATTCCAGATGGTTCATTTAAAAATGCTCTTCTGACAAGCAAGAAAAAACTGATAAGTGGTTGTTTTTGGTAAGTGCATATTTGGGACATAGAGATAAGAAGGTGACTTTTTAAATTTTCTTTTGCATCTTGAATTATGTGCTTATATTACTTATTCAGAATATAAATACAATTTAATTAAAAGATAAAGATGCGCAAATCTTCCAGTTTCTAGGGACACATTTTATTTTTTTAATGTTTATCTTTGAGAGAGAAGGTGTGCCTGTATGCATGCACAGAAGTGAGTGCGGGAGGGGCTGAGAGAGATGTGGGCACAGGGGATCCCAAGCAGGCTCTGTGCTGTCAGCACAGAGTCCAACACAGGGCTCGAACTCAGGAAAGGTGAGATCATGACCTGACCTGATGTTGGAGGCTTACTGAGCTACCCAGGGGCCCCCAGGGACATTCTTATTGGCATTCTTTTATCATTATAATTACTTTAGACTAAAGTTACTGAGAAAAGCATTCAGGTAAATTCAGGTTTAATAATTGGTTGCCTTTGACTTACATGTTTGTAAGCATTATGCTTTTGATTATATGTTTGTGTGTCTTTGTATGTTGTGTGGGTATGTGTGTGGTTCTGGGGTGTGTGTGTTTCATTCAGAAAACAGTGTTTATAGCTGGAGTCTCAGCTGTTTTCCTAGTGCTTTTAATTCTTATTGCCTCCAGTTAAGATTTTCCTCCTTAGATGGGAGATGTTCTTCTCAACCAGCTTGAGGGTCATAAAGATGGTGGTGATGCGGCAGCATCGACTGTCTCTCTTCATTATTGCTACTGATGCTAAAGCTCACTACATATCTACTATTCCATCAGTCTTCCCTCTCCTGTCTCTCCCTCGGGCAATTGCTCTGGAGCCAGCTTCTGTAATAAAGTGTCCTGAAATACTTGGGTCTTCATTTCATGTCTTAGTCTTGGTTATGTAAAGACCCAGCATTAGGTCTGGTAATGAAAAAGAAATAGTAAGTGAATGTATATGTATATGATAGTTTTTTGTTTTGTTTTGTTTTAATAACTCTCTTTTATAATTTGTTATTAGTGATTTAAAAAACATTAGAAAATTCAAGTAGGGCATATTTATTCTTTAAGATCTGGTGAAATTGGGAAAAGTTATGTTTGTTCCCCTATGTACCTAGAAAAGAGAAACCAGGATGAAAACAATAAGAGGCAGTAGTAGGAAGCTAAGCAGTCCTAGCACAGTGGCTATCAACCTTGGTTGCACATTGGATATTAAAAAAAAATACTGAGGGGTGCCTGGGTAGCTCAGTCTGTTAGGTGTCTGACTTTTGATTTAGGCTGGGGTCCTGATCTCATGGTTCTTGGAATGGAGCCCCACGTCCTCGCTGACAGCATGAGCCTGCTTGGATTCTCTCTCTCTGCCCCTTACCCACTCATGCTCACTCACTCTCTCAAAATAAATAAACTTTAAAAAAAATACAGGTGGTGCACCTGGGTGGCTCAGTTGGTTAAGCGTCTGACTTCAGCTCAGGTCATGATCTCACAGTTCGTGAGTTCGAGCCCCTCGTTGGGCTCTGTGCTGACAGCTTGGAGCCTGGAGCCTCCTTCAAATTCTGTGTCTCCCCACCCCCCCGCCCCCCCGCCCCTGTTCTCCCCAGCTCATGGTCTGTCTCTCCTTCTCTCAAAACATTAAAAAAAAAATTAAAAAAAAATACAGGTGCTCAGTATGCACCTCTAGAGATTCTGATTTAATTGGCCAGGGCTATGGCCTTGGCTTTGGAATTTTTTGAATTTGAATTTAATATGAAGACTGAGAACCACTGGCCTGGAGACTAAAACTGCTCAAGGATCCAAAGAAGAGTTCCCGAGTTTTATAACACCTCATTCCCCATTCTTATGGGGTAAATTGGGAGTTTTATTTTAAAATGATGCTTTCCAAGCCTTGTGAGTTTTTAGGTTTCTGATGGATAGGAAACAAAAGACATGAATGAATCTTTAGCATATGGAAAGAATGGAGAGATTCACATGATAATAGTAATAAAACTTAATGGATTGACTATACTTACTCAACATTGTGATATTTGTGCAGGTTGCCTGTGATTTGCTTCGGAGAATAGTTCGCATCCTGTATCTCACTAAGAGACTCCAAGGACAACTGCAAGGAGGAAGCAGAGAGATAACAAAAGCTGCTCAGAGTCTTAATGAACTTGGTAAGTTCTTTTTTGATTAAAAAGTTAGTAGAGTTTTTAAGATTTTTCAGTCACTTGATTTGTTGACTATTGTTATCACCCGTAACAAATATTATTGAACAAATTTATTTAATAATTATCCATATACAACTTTGTCACACTTTTCAAAATGAGTGAGTAAAATTAGTTGATTTCTTAGAAATGCGGCTTAGTTTTTTAATTCTTGTATGGTAAAATTGGCCTTTTTTTTTTTTTTTTGGTATACAGGCATGTGAATTTTAATACATGTATAGATTCATGTAACCGCCAGCACAGTCATGATATAGAATAAATTCCATCACCCCCAAAATTCCCTCATGCTATCCCTTTACAGTCACACCTGCCCCCTCTCCCTTTGGCAACCATTGATTAGTTTTCCATCAGTTTAGTTTTCTTTTTAGGAGAATGTTAAATAAATGGAATTATAAAGTATGTGACATTTTAGGGGCGCCTGGGTGGCTCAGTCGGTTGGGCGTCCTACTTCGGCTCCTGTCATGATCTCATGGTCCGTGAGTTCAAGCCCTGCATCGAGCTCTGTGCTGTCAGTTGAGAGCCTGGAGCCTACTTCACATTTTGTGTCTCCCTCTGTCTCTGCCCCTCCCCCACTCACTTTCTGTCAAAAAATGAATAAATATTAAAAAAAAATTAAAAAAAACAGTTAAGTATGTGACATTTTGAGGCTAGTGTTTTGTACTCAGCATAATACCCCTGAGATTCATCCAAATTTTTGTATATACCATAGTTTGTAACTTGGTGTTTGTTGGAATATCACTGTGTGGTTGTACCACAGTTGGTTGATTGACAGATTGAAGGAAATTTATGTTGTTTCTAGTTTTTGGTAATGATGAATAAAGCTACTATAAACATTTGTGTACAGGTTTTCATGTGAACTTAATTTTTATTTCTGTAGAATAAATGCTGTTTTTTAGGTGACAGATCCTGTGTTGGCATTATGCCTAGAAAATTTATTGAATTCATTTCTTCATATGCTCATTGTTTTCTCAGGCATTTAGAACAGACTCTTGACATTCAAGGGTTTAACATTCATGGTTTGGACTGTTAACAAGCTGCAAGGTCCATGATGATATAGTTCATAATATTTTAGGCAAATTTTTGAATAGGTACTGAGTATATGTAGAACTCACACCTGCATTTTAATGAGGCTTTGTCATTTTCTTCTTTTCATTGGGCACCCAGTAATTTTTCTGAAGTGGATGTGTTTAGTGATTTTGTACCTTTGTAGGTTCAGAGGTCTTTGATGATATCCAATTCAGATATCAAGAGTCTACTTACTTTTGGTGGTGTGCTTTGAAAATAATATCAGAAAGATAGGCATTACATGTTATTTTTGAAATCTTCTATCTTTGATATTTCAATTGCATAGTCATGTTGTAATGCTTATTCCATATTTTTTACAAAAGAAATGTAACATTCTTCATACTTCAACATTTCAATTTTCAATGCCTGAATACATTGTTTAGGCACATCATTAGAAATATAGTTAACTTGTGATTTAATATGCTTGGAATACGTTGTTTAAAAAGTTAATGTTTATTAAAATTAAATTTTTTTTTCAAGTTTTTAAATTCCCGTTAACATAGTGTTAAATTAGTTTCGGGTATATGGTACAGTGATTTAACATCCGTATATCACTTGGTGCTCATCATGACAAGTGCTCCTTAATCCCCATCACCTATTACCTCTTCCTGCCTCCCCCACTTCTCCTCTGATAACCATCAGTTTGTTCTCAATAGTTAAGAGTCTATTAAAAAGTTAATTTTTAAGCAATTAGTAACGCTTGGGTATTTTTTTTCCACAGTATGTGCTAAATGTAGGAATGTAAAAATTCTAGTATCAGCTTTTATTTTTGCTTTATCACATTTAATTTTTTTGTTCCAAAAATAATCTGTAGGATAATAGAATCATTAAAAACAGGCACAAATTAGTTCAAGGTTTATTATGTATATTTGTCATCACTGACACTGTTCCATTATAAAAAATTGCTAGATTTTGATTATGATTATCATTTTTTCTAGAGACAACAGATGCTATAATACAAATGGTGATGGATTATTTTTAAAAAAATAGACATAAGTATCAATCATAATGTTCTGAGTTGGTTTGATGTAGAGCATAAACCCATTATCCTTCCAATGAGGCATTGGCTTTACCCAAAGTTTTATAAATATTAAATGATGAGCATTTGTTGAGAAAGTATTGTTCATGGTGGAATTCTCTCAAAATGGGTTGTGTTAATTTAAATTTTTTTTAAAGCTTTGCTGATTATGTACCATTCAGAATTTGCAAAAGCATCATCTTTTCATCATTCACCACTGTAGCTCAGTCTTGGCCAACCCTGGCATTGATAATAAGGAGAAGCCAAGAGGAAGATAAAGTTTCTACATTTGGAATTAGTATTTTAATGAAAGTAATAACTTGGCAATCAGTATTACAATTACGCATATATACTAAGTGATATTTTATGATTGGAACATCTCTGAAATTATTATTGTCTGTATCAGTATGGTTCTGATTCTCATTAGAAAGAATAAAATGATGAAGAGTAGCAGTGTTTACAGGCCATTGAAATTAACTTAAAACTAATCTCTTAAAAGGTCTTGGGGGTTGAATTGCAGAGACCAGATGAAACTCATTGTCATCTGGAAATTCTTTGTATTTTGAGGGACTAGAGGGAATGTGGAGTGACTGCTAATGGATACAGATTTCTCTTTGTGGTGATGAAAGTGTCCTGGAATTAAACAGTGGTTGTTGCACAACCTCATCAATATGCAGAAAAGCCTCTGAATTCTGGACTTTAAAAGGCTGGATTTTTATGGTTTGTGAATTACATATCAATTTAAAAAAGTATATTCTGGAACCTGGGGACAGTTATACTAGTACCTCTTCTTTTTCTAAATTGAAGTCCAAGTGACATACAATCAACTGCACGCATTGAAAATGTGCAATTTGGTAAGTTTTAACAGGAAACATCACCAGGATCAAGGTAATGAACATAACTGTGACTGTCAAAAGTTTCCTCATGCCCCTTGGCAGTTGTTCCTCAGGCATTTATTGAACTTCTTTCTGTCACTACAGATTACTTGGCACTTAAGAGAATTTTATATAAATGAAATCATAGCTTGTGTTTTTGTGGCTTCTTTTAGTGAGCTTAACTTTGAGATTTATGTATGTTGTTGTATATATCAATAGCTCATTTCTTTTTATTTCTGAGTAGAATTACATCGTATAGCTATTCCACAGTTGGTTTATCCATTCACCTGGTGATGGGAAATTTGGGTTGTTTCTAGTTTTTGGCTATTAGAAATCAAGCTGCCATAAACATTCATATATAGAAATCTTTGTATGGACATATGCTTTCAGTTCTCTTTGATAAATACGTAGGAGCGGAATGGCTAGATCATATGGTAGACGTGTGTTTAACTGTTTAAGAAATTTTTCAAAGTAGTTGTAAAATTTTACATTCCTACAAGTAGTGTGTGAAAATTCTGCTTCCTCCACATGCCAGCACTTGTTACAGTAAGTCTTATTTTTAGCCATTCTGATTGGTATGTAGTGGTATCTTGTTTTGAGTTTACAGAAAGTTTGCTAGAACTGTTAAAGGAGTTTAGCAAGATCTCAGGGTACAAGATTATTATAAAAATTAGTTTTATTTCCGTATGATTTACTGTTAACAAGCAATTAGAAATTGAAATTCAAAAAATGGCACTTATAATAGCATCAAAAGTATGAAACACTTAGGTTGAATTTGACAAAAGATTCCTATGACCTATATAGACTGAGAACTAGAAAATGTTGTGAACATTAAAAGAAGACCTAAATTAATAAAATAACCCTGTCCGTGCAATGAAAGACTTAATACTGTTTATTAAGATGTCCATTTTCCCTAAATTGATCTACATGAATCCAGTATGATTATCATCTGAATTCCAGCCTTTTATTTAGAAATTGACAAGCCGATTTTAAAAATCATATGGAAATGCAAAGGATCCAGATAGACAAAGTTTTTAAAAGATGACAAAGTTGGAGAATAAATCCTACCTGATTTGAATACTTCTTACAAAAATTTATAGTAAACAAGACAAAACAATAGACAAATAGATCAGTGGAACAAAATAGTTGAGCCAGAAATAGACCCAAACTCCTGTGAACAACAGAAGAGGTAATCTTTTCAATAGATGGTGTTGGCACGATTGGATATCCGTATGCAAAACAGTGAACTTGTATTCCTACCTCACTTCATATAAAACAAATTAACTGAAGATGGATCACAGCCCTAAATGTAAAATGTAAAGCTATAGAAAATTTAGAAGGAAACGCAAGAGAACATTTTTGTGACTTTGAATTAGAAAATGATTTCTTAGATATATCACTCAAAGCACAATTCACACACACAAAAACTGATAAATTAGATTTTATCAAAATTTACAACTTTTGTTCTTTGAAGGATACTGTTTGAAAAATGGAAAGGCAAGCCATTGACAAGGAGAAAATACATGCAAAATACGTACTTGATCAAGGACTCATGTCCAGAATATATAGCAAACTCTTGAACAATGGTAGGAACACAGACAATGTGATTAAAAAATAGGCAAAAGATTTGTACAGACACTTCACCAAAAAAGATACGTGGATGGCAGCTAGGCGTATAAGGTTCTCAATATCATTAGGCATTAGGGAAATTAAAATTATGTTAGTGTCTTGCTGACAGAGAATAAGCAGAATGATTTTAGTGCAGATATACTTGTAACTTTTCATGCAGACTATTATCTAATGGTTTTAAAAACTACTTAATATAGGTTTCAGGACTAAATTGTATCATATTGAATTATGGCTTCTCTTCAAGAAGAGTCTTTGGATTAGATGCAGATTTAGATGGGCCTTACTACAAATTCGTAACATTTTTTGAAACATGAGTGAAATAAGATACTTAAAAGCATATTTTTGATACTGTTACCAACTTTTTAAAAATTGTTGTTAGCCCATCAAAGCAGGGTCTCTACATAATTCATAAGCTTGATATCTTTTCAGAATTTAAAAAAAGTGTTTATTTTGAGAGAGTGAGCTAGCAGGGGAGAGACAGAGAGGGAGAGAGAGAATCCCAAGCAGGCTCTGCACTGCCAGCACAGAGCCTGATGTGGAGCTTGATCCCATGATCTTGAGATCATGACCTGAGCTGAAGTCGTAGGCCTGACTGAGCCACCCAAGCAGCCCTTTTCACAATTTTTTGAGCAGTTTGGGAAGCTATCATTGTGAGGCAGAGGAAGGCACCTTTTTAAAAAATAGTGTTTGAAATCATTTAAGTTTAGAACTATTGAAAAGGTTCTTGTAATATCAGTACAGTGAGATCAGGTTGAATAACAGGTTTCCTTATTCTGTGGAATGCATTTGTACTTTTTCAATGTTGAATTGAAGCTATAGCGGTGAAACCGGAATGTGGTCAACACTTTCTAGTTTCTCCTTGGGAATATTAATGAGGTCGTCTACCCATGATATAGACATCTTGACCTATCAATTATAAGGTCATTGGTGAGGAATCTAGTGTACTCTTCCCTTTAGTGTTATCAAATGTTAAAATTCTGCTGGATACTATTGGATTAGAATATTTAAATGTAGAGAGAACATAGAAGATGTAATCTATATTATTTTGAATTTAGGTAAATGGTTCTTTTCTTGTATACTAGTTTACTTGGACTTGTTGAGAAAGTTTGAACCTAGTTCCTCTCTACTTGTGTTTTCATTTTGATTCCTTACATTTTATTTCTCATTTGTATTTGATCCTTGCTTTTGAAAGTTAAAAAAAAAATGAATCTCTTTATTATCTTAAGATTTACTGCACGTTTTTGAGAGTCATGACTACCAAGAGCCAATATTTACCTTGTGAAGTTACCACCATTCAGGGTTTATTTCTTTCTCACTTTTTCTGGCTTAGAAACTTTATTTTGCCAACAGTGAGAGTTGAATTAATGATTGTTACGGATATTTTATTGTCTGACTTGTTTTAAAGAAGGTATTAATTTGACTTACAAAAATACATAAGAAGAACAAACAACAGATCAGAAACAATAAAAAGGGATGGTCCTTAGGGGTTCCTATAATAGCCCAGTTTTTGTGAGTCTTCGTTTGAGGCAGAGACGATTCATGATTTCTCCTGCTCCGCCTCCCATCGATAGGCATTCTTTTCACAGCTTTTGGGAAGAAATGCAACATGGGATTCTTACACGGGTAGGGGTGATTGGAGCTCTCACAAACTGTAAAGAAAACTTGTCTTTTTAAAATGTTCTTGATTCTGCAAATCCCAATTAAAACTCCTCTTTCCCTTCAAAGTAACCAAGTTCACAATACACTGGTTTATAATCCAGAACACTCTTCATTAATTAACAATGAGATATGTGCTATTCTTTGGGCTGAACACATATAATTTTCTCTCTGGACAGATTAAATGGAAAAATAAATTTGTAATCACAAACTTGTTGGTAGAATTGGAGTTAGGTCAAGGGAAGCTGGTTGTATGGTTAAGATATTAAGATATTTATCACAAAGTGTGATAAGCCTGATGCTTATTACATCTTCACATTAATAATGTGCTTTACTTTACCTGGAGTGCTGAATAAGTCTTGGGTCATGGGGAACCCTCTCTTTGGTCACTGCCAATCTCTTGACTCTTGTTTTTATTTCTTCTTTTATGCTTCATGATGTTGACTTTCCCTATTTATTTTATACAGTTTTATCCAAGTAGGACACCATAAAATTGATTAGGTTTTTGTTTCCAATTAAAACTCTGTCTCAATGCTGAGTACTGTTATATTCCAGATAAGAATTGGGAGTTTGAGTGTTGCCTAAAATTCAATCATGCATTTGGTCTCTTGAATTTTAGAATGATTTTGTACTAATCCCACTTACTAAAATGAACTTATTAGTACTTAGATACTTCAGATTTATAGGTTAATATAAACTTTGTATCTTTTTATAGTATCAGTGCTCTCTAAACAGAAATATAATGTCTCCTCATTTGTTCCAGTCTATATTTTCAAAGTTTTTTAGTTTTAAAAATGATATATGTACACCCTATATATTGTGTCTTATGATAACTCTTTCTAGGTAGTTATATTTTTTTTTACTACCTAATTGTTTTTTACTTATCCTACATAAAGGGATTGAAGGGGAAAAAATTTACATAAAAAAGTATAAGCAGGGGCTCCTGGGTGGCTCATTCAATTCAGTGTCCAACTCTTGATTTCGGCTTAGGTCATGATCTCATGGTTCGTGAGTTAAAGCCCTGTGTCAGGCTCTGCGCTGCCAGTGAGGAGCCTGATTGGGATTCTCTTTCTCTCCCTCTCTCTCTGCCCCTTCCCTACTCTCTGTCTCTCTCTCAAAAAACAAACGAAAAAACCAGACTAGAATTTCATGGATCCTCTCTAGTCTATTTTGTGAAATCATGGCTTATAATTTATTTATTTATCAATTAGGTTTCAATACACATAAACCCTGTAGCTTGTTAGGAACCTGGTAAAAAAAAATGAGTAAATATAGTTTTTCTGTTTGGGAAGTTTAATTTATGCACTTATATGAAACTAAGCATAAAACATGATGATTATGATGATGATGATATTGTTATTATTGTTATCATCCATGGAAGAAACCAGTCTTTTCTCTTTACAGCCTTCTCATTTTGGCTCATCTGCATCTTCCATGAAATAATAAGATAAAAGCTCCAGTTAATCTCTCAATATAAGACTTAGATAAATTCATTAATTCATTAAGCCAGTATTTATTGAATGCCTACTAAGTGTACCATGTGTTATTCTTGATATTGAACATACATCAATGAACAAAACGTAAACTCCTCTGCCTTTTATAAGAATTTATATTTTAGTGGTTCCTAAGGTCCCACACTTGTTATATCTGTAAAAATCTGATTCCAAAGCCTTACTCATTAGTGCTCTACTCCTTTCCTCAAATTCTATAGCAGCATTTAATTACTTTACGAAAGGCATTGCTGCCGTTGGTAGGTCTCTCAGGGTCCTTTAAAAAGAAAAAAAAAAAAGGATACAGCATATTTAAGATACACCGTGTTTAGGGCGTCTGGGTGGCTCGGTGGGTTGAGTGTCCAACTCTTGATTATGGCTCAAGTCATGATTCCAAGGTTGTGGGATCTGGTCCTGCTTAGGGCTCCATGCCCTGAGTGTGGAGCCTGTGTAAGATTCTGTCTTCCTCTTTCTGCTCCTCTCTATTGCACGCTCACTCTCTCAATCTCTAAAAGATTAAAAAAAAAATGCCGTGTTTATATGATGAATGTATTTTATGTTGTGATTGTTGGTTAACTCATGTTAGTGACATCTGCATTAAAGCTTTATTGAGTTATCTTTTAAAGATTTTTAAAAAAGTATAAGAAAGCATTAAGTTGTAATTAAACAGTTGGATATGGTAGAAATTAATTTTTATTGCTTATGGTCTGTTTTCTGAGTTTTATAATTTTGTGGCTAAGCTGTGATACATTAATACCACATTGTGTGGTACATTAATACTACACAAGCTGTGAAACATTAATACCAAAAAAATTTTTTTTTAATGTTTATTTTTGAGACAGAGAGAGAGCATGAGTTGGGCAGGGGCAGAGAGAGAGGGAGACACAGAATCCAAAGTAGGCTCCAGGCTCCAAGCTGTCAGCACAGAGCCCGACATGGGGTTAGAACCCTCAGGCTGTGAGGTGATCTGAGCCGAAGTCGGATGCCCAACTGACTGAGCTGCCCAGGCACCCCATTTTGTGAAATATTTAATGTAGAAGGAAAAGATTATAGAAGTTTGTTTCATCCAGTACTGTTCTTATTGTAACTGTGATATTTTCCCAATCTAGTAAGACTGTACTTACAGGTACACATTTCTGATTTATGCACAGGTGAGACAAGTATGATTTATATAACCTTTGCCACATAATAGGTGACCAATAAATACTGAACTGGTGAATGTTTCTTGAGGTATCTACAAGATGATGTAGTTGGTGACAACTTTGGAAAATTTTATTATTTCAAGCTTATTAAAATTATCTTCTGGTAGGAAAATTTGTACATCTGCCATATAACTTAACTATTAAATTAGGTCTCAGGTGACTCCTTAAATGCATTTCATACATGTATAGGTTTTTTGTGACAACTTCAACATGGAGAATTCAGTATACATTTTTCACCTTACATTGTAATCACCTGTGATGATAAACATTTTCAGAAGTTAGATTTAGATGGTCTCTAAATTACTTACATACATGACTGGCTGGATTCAGCTACCACCAGGTCGGGGTGATGCTGTGCTCAAATCCAAATGTTCAGAATAATGGACTTCTGCTTAGGTATGGGTTTGCCTTTTGAAGAGATAAGCATATTAAAATTATACATAATCCCTCTTTTTGTTAACTAATGGCATTTAATGTTACCAAAGTTTATATTTGACAGATGATACCACACAGCATCTGTGATCCTATTTTATTGGTTTTATCTTTTATCACACAGTATCAAGGAAGTTGGATTATATACAGACAAAATAAGCAACTTACTTTTTGTAAACTTCAGAGTATTTTCATACATTTCAAAGTTACAGTAGCATTTCTAGGTGTATGTTTTATTCTATATGGTCAGTTAATGCTTATGGAAGCTCTGTAATATACCTTACTGTTTGTCATCTCTTGCTGTAACATTTATGAGTGTTTGAGAATGATTTATTTAGTGTAAGATTGTTCAGACTGGTAATGTGTCAAATTTTTGAATTTCTTGGTTCTAAGGTTTTGTTTTTGTTTTTTTTTTTTCCATTTGGATGCTTAGCCCAATAGTTCTCAACCTCTTTTCTGTTCCAGTATTTATATCATTAATAATTTTGTTTTAAAAATCAAAATAGATTTTAAATGAATATGAATAGTGCCTCAGAAATACAAGTTTATTATTTTATTAACTTTTTTTTACTGATTATTTTATTGACTGTTTCTTAAAAATGGTATTAGCCTACTTCCCAGTGAATTGTATTTGAGCCTTAAAGTCTGATATTTGATGGGAAGATTAGGTGGGATGTTCTTCTTTTTATCACCATTGTATTTCATTACTTTATCTAGAAAAAATCCTAGAGCTGTATGAAACATCTTTTTATCAGTGTTTGGTTTGGTAAATTAAAATTATCTGTAGGCTAAGTTAAAAGGGTTTGATGTAAATTTCATTGTAGGTATACTTACAGAGTTTTGCATTTTAATACTATGTAAACAACAGGGCAGGGAGGCAGGAATGATACTCTGAGAGACCTGTTCAGTAAAACAGGATGCAGTTTCATTCATTTGTTATAGTTTCTGTGTTACAGACTCAAAATCTGTTGCAGTGAATCAGAAATAGGTTTTCTACCGTATCTAAATGGAAGATAATGCTGATAATACAGTTTTATTATCACAAGTAGGAGTATGTTCAGTGGTCAGTGGTGATCTGCATTTACATATTAATACTTAAAATTAATGTATCAATATATTAAAATCTACTTTGGGAAAAAATCCTGATATCGTTCTATCTGGCAAACCATTCTCTAAAATCCAGTTTGTTTATTCCATATAATAACTCACAATGGCAGAGTTAGTTAGCTAGGGATATATCTTATGGCTAATTTATTCTGGTAGGTACAATGACATGATCCTCAGAATGAGGTTGTACATGGAGATTCATGAAGTTTTTCTATAGCACTTAGAGGGATTGGTAACATCTGTTTTGAAAAATCTCCATGTCTAAATTATATGGTCTTACCTATCTGGAGATCCGGTTTTTTAACTTCTCAGGTTTATCCAGAACTGCTGTTTGAGGAAAATGCTGAATTTGTCAACAACTATTCCTGAACACCTCCTTCATCTGTTTCAGGAAAGAATGATTGGATAGGATCTTTATTTTTCAAAACAGTATGCTAACTCTTACATTTTAATTTGGTTTCCAAAACATATGGATCTATACTCAATGTAATGAGTGTCTACTCATTATTGATTGTCTTCCCAAATCCTTTCTCCCCCTCTTCTTCCTTCCTGGCAGATTCTAAGTTTTGTGTTTTCATGTTAGTAACCCTGGGTTCAGGGAAGTTGGTCATGGTAGTTTCATTCTTTCCTGTAATTGTTTAGACATATGATCTCCCCTGGGCTAAGGAGATTTGAGGGAAGTGAACTGGGAAGTTCCAAACTCTTTGAAAAGGTTTTCTTTGCAAATAAATGCTGACAAAAAGAATAGGTGGTGACTAGATACTATCCCTTTATCCAAACTTTGACTTTGAGACCTACTACTTGCCTATTTGCAACAAATAAACAGACACTGATCTCTTTACCATTTCATCTAGTTCTCTCATTTCACACACTTCTTTCTTTCTTTCTTTCTTTTTTTTTTTTTTTAACTTTCCTGGATTTTAATACACTTTATATTGGTATGGTTTTTATAACCTGTATGTTCATCATGTAATCTCATCAGATTATCTCCTTTTTTTTTCATTTCTCTTCTTCTCTCATTATTTCTCCCTTCATGTCCTCCATTTTCCATTTTTCCCTCTTTCTAATCTTCGCAACCCCTTCTGTCCTCTTCCTCCTTTTTTTTTTAAAGTACATTTTTGTTGTGCCTTAAGCATAATCCCTTACTTTCCAAGTGGAGCTGGACTAATGATGGATTTGAATTGAAGAACTAGAAGAACTTGGGCACCAGAGTTATTAAATTGAGAGTGGGGTGGGTATTCCTAATTTGGGAAATATCAAGAAATGGATGGATTTAAATTCATTTATAAAAAATCAACTCTTTTTATATATGATTTATATGCAATAAAATGCACCCATTTGAACTGTACACTATGATGGGGTGTGACATGTGTATGGTACCATCACCACTGCAGTCAAGATACACAACATTTTCATCACCCTGAAAAGTTGTCTGGTGCCTCTTTAAGTCAGTCTGCCCACTTCCAACACAACTTTTGGTTACTAGAGATTTCATTTTGCCCTTTCTTGAATTTCATATACTTGTAGTCATATATATACTCCTTTGATGAGTAGTATTCCACTGCATGGATATGCCACAATATGTTTATCCATTCACCTTTTGATGCGTATTTGGCTGGTTTTCGTCTTTTGACTATTGTGAATAAAGTTCTTATGAACGTTTATTTTCAAGGCTCTTGGGTACATACTTGAGTGGAATTCCTGACTTATCAGTATTATGATTAACTTCTTAAGATTTGCTACACTATTTTCCAGAATGGTTGTACAGTGTGCATTTTCACTAGCAGTGCATGAGAGTCCCATTTGCTTTACATCCTTCAATGGATGTCATTATGAATCATTTTAATTTTAGACAGTCTAATAGATTTGTAGCGGTATCTCTTTGTGATTTGAATTTGCATTTATGTGATTACTAATGATTTTGAGTGTTTTTGTGTTTATTTCCCATTTTGTTTACCTTAATTTTTAGAATTTTTAATGTTTTATTTATTTTTGAGAGAGAGAGTGCATGTGTGCAAGTGGGGGAGGGACAGAGAGAGGGAGACAGAGGATCCAAAGTGGGCTCTGTGCGGACAGCAGCAAGCCCGATGTGGCACTTGAACTTGTGACCATGAGATCATGACCTGAAATGAAGTCTGATGCTCCACCAACTGAGCCACCCAGGTGCCCCTACCTTATCTTGAAGTGTCTGTCTAGATCTCTTGCCCTTGTTTTATTTGTATTTTTTTTCTTTTTCAAATTTTTATTTAAATTCTAGTTAATACACAGTGCAATATTGATTTCAGGAGTAGAATTCAGTGATTCATCACTTAACATTCAACGTGCAGTGCTCATCATAACAAGTGCCTCCTTAATACCCATCACCCACCCACCTCCCTTCATCAACCCTCAGTTCTCTAAGAGTCTCTCATGGTTTGTTTCCCTTTCTTCCCCGCCCCCCATATGTTCATGTGTTTTGTTTCTTGAATTCTACATGAGTAAAATCATGTGGTATTTGTCTTTCTCTGACTGACTTATTTCACTTAGCATAATACACTCTAGCTCCATCCTTGTCATTGCAAATGGCAAGATTTCATTCTTTTTGATGGCTGAGTAATATTCTATTTTGTGTATTTACACCACATCTTCTTTATTTATTTGTCAGTTGATGGACATTTGTTACCTTTGTTTTAGAGTGGGTATCTGTTGTCTTAATGAGTTGTAAGAAGTCTTTATATATTTTGGGTACAAGTCTTATGTCAGATATATACATACACATATATGTGTGTGTGTGTATATACACGCACACACACACATAATGTGTGTTTTCTTCCAATATATGGTTTGCTTTAAATATTCTTAAATTCCTGGTGGTATTTTAGCAGAAAATTTTAATCTTGATGAAGCCCAGTGTATCTTGTTTTGTAGTTTGTACTTTTTGGAGCCCTATCTAAGACGGTCTTTTCTTATCCTATGATGGCAAAGAGTTTTGCCTACATTTTCTTCTGGAAGTTTTATAGTTTTAGTTTTTGCATTAATGTCTGTGATCCATGTCAAGATAATTTTGATATGATTTAAGAAAAACGTTGAAGCTCATTTTTTCCCCTAAAGATAAATAGCTGTTCCAGTACCATTTATTGAAAAGACCTTCCTGTTTCTACTAAATTACTTTGGGGCTTGTGTAGAAGATCAGTTGACCCCATATATGTAGGTGCATTTTAGATTCTATTCTGTTCCATCCATCTTTGTGTATTTCTTTATGCCACATATATTTATATTTTGATTACTATAGCTATTTTTGAATTTGTATTTAAAGTGTATTTCATATAAAGGAATATTGTTGGGTCTTGGTTTTTTGAATTCTCATAATTTCAGTCTCCTTTTGTTTGGGGTGTTTAGTTCATTTATATTTTCATTAATTGTTGATATGGTTGGATTAAGTTTGCCATATTGCTAATGTATTCCATTTTTCATCTTTCTTTTGTTCCTGTTTTTCTTTCATGCTTTTTGTCCTTTTTAAAAAAGCCATTCTCACGTGTACAATTTAGAATTAAGTACATTCACAGTGTTGTGTCACCTTCAGCACTATTTCTAGAGCCTTTTCATCATCTTAAAAACTCTACAGTCATCAAAGCAATAACTCCCCACTTTCCTTTTCCTCTACTCCTTAGTAACCTCTTTTCTATTTTCTGTCTCTATGAGTCTACATAGTCTAGATAGTTCATATAGATGGAACCATACAATATTTGTCCTTTGGAGTCTAGCTTACTTGATGTAACACAATGTTTTCAAGGGTCATCTATGTTCTTGCACATAGCAGAGCTTCATTTCATCTTTATGGTTGAATAATGTTGCATTTTATGTATTTTCCATGTTTTGTTTATTCATCTGTTGATGGATACTTGGGTTGTTTCTACCTTTGTGGAAATAATGTTGTAAATAATGCTGCTGTGAACATTGGTATACCAGTGTCTATTTGAGTCCCTGTTTTTGGTTTTTTTTGGGTATATACCTAGGTGTTGAATTGCTGGGTCATATGCTAATTCTCTGTTTAACATTATGAGGATCTGTCAACTATATTCTACAATGGCTGTCCACTTTCCATTCTCACCAACAGTGTACTAGGGTTACAATTTCTTCACATACTTACCAGCACCTATTATTTTCTTTTTCTTTCTTTATTTTTTGGAAACAGTAAAGATCATTTACTTCAGTCACATGTCTGCAATCTGGGCAAGGCTGGGAGGGGGACTTGGGGAGGTCTTATCTCTGCTGCAGGAACATCAGCGGGGGTAGCTTGGATGGGGCAGGAAGATGTGCTTCTTCAGATGGCTCACTCACAAGGCTGATGCTGGTGACCAGCTGTGAATTTAGCCAGGGCTGAGGCCCAGTAACCTAGGGTCCTCTCCACAAGGACCTCACCATCTGGCCTGTGCAGGTATCACAAGGAAAAGAGTGGAGCCAAAAGTTGCCTCTCAGGACCTAACCTCGGAAATCATGTAACACTTATTATTACTTCCTTTCTTTGTTCCTCCCTCCTTTCCTCCCTCCCCTTTTTCCCTCCCTCCCCTTTTTCCCTCCCTCCCTCTCCCCCTCCCTCCCTCCCTCCCTCCCTCTCTCTCTCTCTCTCTCTTTTTCTTTTCTTTTCTTTTCTTTTCTTTCTTTTCTTTTCTTTTCTTTTCTTTTCTTTTCTTTTCTTTTCTTTTCTTTTCTTTTCTTTTCTTTTCTTTTCTTTTCTTTTCTTTTCTTTTCTTTTCTTTTCTTTTCTTTTCTTTTCTTCCTTCCTTCCTTCCTTCCTTCCTTCCTTCCTTCCTTCCTCACCCTAGTGGGTGTGAAGTAGTATCTCATGGTTTTGATTTGTATTTCTCTCTACTGACTAATGATGTTGAGCATGTTTTTATGTGCTTATTGGCCATTTGTATATCATATTCGGAAAAATGTCTTTTCAAGTCTTTGCCCAGTTTTTAGATTGGGTGGTTTTTTTGTTTGTGTGTTCTTGAGTTCTAAATATATTTTGCAAACTAGTCTTTTATTAGATACTTGGTTAACAAATATTTTGTCCCATTCTATGGGATGTCTTTTCACTCTGTTGATAGTATCATTTGATGCAGAGGGTTTTGTTTTGATGAAGTCCAACTTATCTTTTTTTCTTTTGTTCCCTGTGCTTTTGATGTAATACTTAAGAAACTGTTGCTGTGGTATGATATCACTTACACGTGGAATCTAAAAAACAAAACAAACCAACAAACCAAAACAAACCAACAAACAAAAACAAGAAGAGAAACTGAACAAACAAGTAGTTACCAGAGGGAGAAGGATGAAGGGATAGGCAAAATAAGTGAAGAGGATTAAGAGGTACAAAATTCCAGTTAAATAAGTAATTCACAGGGATGAAAAGTACAGCATAGGGAATATAGTCAACAATATTATAATAACTATAGTTGTGATAAGCATTCTGTAACATATATGATTGTCAAATTACTACATGAAACTAATGTAATGTTATATGTCAATTATACTTGAATTAAAAAGAAGAATCATTGCCAAATCTAGGACATGATTTCACCCTAAAAATTCTGAGTTTAATGTTTAGATTCTTCAGTTTGGATCTTTGATCCATTTTGAGTTAATTTTTATATGTGGTGCAAGGTAGGATCTAGTTTCATGCTTTTGTATGTGATGTTCAGTTTTCCTGCACCCCTTGTCCAAAACACTCTCCTTTCTCCTTTGGATGGACTTGGCATCCTTGTTGAAATTTAATCAGCCACTTATGTGAAGGTTTATTTCTGGGCCGTCTTTTCTATTCCACGGGTGTATATGTCTGTCATTTTGCTAATACCATATTATTTTGATTACTTTAGCCTTGTAGAAAGTTTTGAATGAGAAGATTGAATTCGCTTTGTTATTTTTGAAAATTGTTTTGGTTATTCACGATCCCTTGAAATTCTGTGTGAATTTTAGGACTGTTTTTTCTATTTCTGTAAAAAGGTACTATTGGGATTTTGATGGGGATGACATTAGATCTTTAGATTACTTTGGGTAGTGTTGTCATATTAAAACACTAAGTTTTCTATTTATGAAGACAAAACTCTTTCCATTTATTTAGGCTTTTAATTTCTGTTGGAAATCTTTTGTAGTTTTCTGTGTATGAAGCTTTTAACCTCCTTAATTAAATTTGTTCCTAAGTATTTTATTCATTTTGATACAATATAAATGGAATTATTTTCTAATTTTCTTTTTGAATTGTTCATTGCTAGTATATAGAAATACAGCTGCTTTTTGTGTGCTGATTTTGTGTCATGCATCCTTACTGAGTTCATTTTTTAGCTCTCTGCATGTGTCTTCTTCAGGATTTTCTGTATAAAAGAACAGAAATGATATTACATCTTCCTTTCCAGTTTGAATTCCTTTTATTTCTTTTTCTTGTCTAATTGCACAGGCCAGAACTTCCTGTACAATGTTGACTAGAAGTGGAGGAAAGCAGGCATTTTTTTTTTTTTCTGGATCTGAGGGAAAAATGGTCAGTCTTTCATCATTGAGTATGATGTTGGCTGTGGGTTTTTCTTATGTGGCCTTTAATATGCTAAGGATTTTTTTTTAATTTCTTCTTAATTGTTTTTATCACAAAAAGATGTTGAATTTTGTCAAATACTTTTTTATGTAAACTGAGATGATAATGTGATTTCTTTCCTCCATTATGTTAATGTAGTGTATTATATTAATTTATTTTTGATTTTTTAATTTTTAAATTTTTACTTATAAATTTATTATTTTAAATGTTTATTTTTAAATTTAAATTTAATTTAAATTTTAGTTAACATGATGTGCAATATTGGTTTCAGGAATAGAATTCATTGATTCATCACTTACGTACAACACTCAGCACTCATCACAACCAGTACCCTCATTAGTACCCATGAACCATCCACCTCATCTTCCACCCACCTTCCTCTGTTAACCCATAGTTTGTTCTCTGTCATTAAGTGTCTCTTGTGGTTTGTTTCACTGTCTTTCTTTTACCTCCCACCCCCTCGCCGCCTTCCCTTATGATTATCTGTTTTGTTTCTTGAATTCCACATACGAATGAAATCACATGATATTTGTCTTTCTCTGATTGACTTATTTCGCCTAGCGTAATACATTCTAGCTCCATCCACATCCTTGCAAGTGGCAAGATTTCATTCTTTTTGATGGCTAATATTCCATTGTACATGTATATACCATATCTTCTTTATATATTCATCATTTGAGGGACATTTGGGCTTTCTCAATAGTTTGGCTATTGTTGATAATGCTGCTATAAACGTTAGGGTGCATGTACACCTTTGAATCTGTATTTTTGTATCCTTTGGGTAAATAATAGTGCAATTTCTGGATCTTAGGGTAGTTCTGTTTTTACTTTCTTGAGGAATCTCTATACTATTCTCCAGAGTGGCTGCACCAGATGGCATTCCCACGAGTAGTACAAGAGGGTTCCCTTTTCTTAGCATCCTTGCCAACACCTATCGTTTCATGTGTAGCTAATTTTAGTCAGTCTAATAGGTGTGAGGTGGTATCTCATCATGCTTTTGATTTGTATTTCCCTGAGGATGAGTGATATTGAGCATCTTTTCACGTGTCCATTAGCCATCTGGATGTCTTCTTCCGAAAAGTGTCTATTCATGCCTTCTTCCCATATGTATATTTTTGAAGTGTTTATTTTTGAGAGAGAGAGCATGCGTGCATGCCAGTGGGGAAGGGGCAAAGAGACAGGGATACAGAGAATCCAAAGCAGGCTTCAGGCTCAGAGCTGTGAGTGCAGAGCCCAACATGGGGCTCAAATCCACGAACTGAACCGTGAGATTAGGATCTGAGCCAAAGTCACACACTTAACCAGCTGAGCCACCCAGGTGCCCCTCTTCTTCCCATTTCTTAACTGGATTATTTGTTTTTTGAGTGTTGAGTTTGATTTAAAGATTTTAGTTTCGTTGATTGTTTCCCTTGCTGTGCAGAAGCTTTTTATCTTGATGAAGTCCCAAGAGTTCATGTTGCTTTTGTTTCCCGTGCCTTTGGCGACATGTCTGGTAAGAAGTTGCCTTGGCCAAGATCAAAGAGGATCCTGCCTGTGTTCTCCTCTAGGATTTTGATGGTTTCCTGTTTAACATTCAGGTCTTTCCTCCATTTTGAATTTATTTTGGGTATGGTGTGGAAAGTGGTCCAGTTTTATTCTTCTGCATGTCGCCATCCAGTTATCCCAGCACTATTTGTTGAAGAGGCTTGTCTTTTTTTCCATTGGATATTCTTCAACGTTTTTATTTATTTTTGGGACAGAGAGAGACAGAGCGTGAACGGGGGAGGGGCAGAGAGAGAGGGAGACACAGAATCGGAAACAGGCTCCAGGCTCTGAGCCATCAGCCCAGAGCCTGACGCGGGGCTCGAACTCCCGGACCGCGAGATCGTGACCTGGCTGAAGTCGGACGCTTAACCGACTGCGCCACCCAGGCGCCCCTCCATTGGATATTCTTTCCTGCTTTTTTGAAGATGAGTTAACCATATAGCTGTGGGTACATTTCTGGGTTTTCTCTTTTGTTCCATTGTTGTGTGTGTCTGTTTTTGTGCCATTACCAGACTGTCTTGATGACTAGAGCTTTGTAATATAAGCTTGAATTCTGGAATTGTGGTGCTTTCAGTTTTTTATTTTTCAGGATTGCTTTGGCTATTCATGGTCTTTTGTGGTTCTCCACAAATTTTAGCATTGTTGTAGCTCTGTGAAAAATGCTGGTGGTGTTTTGGTAGGGATTGCATTAAATGTGTAGATTGCTTTGGGTAATATAGACATTTTAAAATAATGTTTGTTCTTCCGATCCATGAGCATGGAATGTTTTTCCATTTCTTTGTATCCACTTGATTTTCTTTTATAAGCGTTCTATAGTTTTCAGAGTATAGATTTTTACCTCTTTAGTTAGCTTCATTCCTAGGTATCTTACTGTTTTTGGTGTAGTTGCAAGTGGGATTGATTCCTTGATCTCTTTTTCTGAGACTTCATTAGTGTATAGAAATGCAACAGATTTCTGCATGTTAATTTTAAAAAATTTTTTTAATGTTTATTTATTTTTGAGAGACAGAAAAAGTGTGAGCAGGGAGGGGAAGAGAGAGCGGGAGACACAGAATCCAAGGCAGGCTCCAGGCTCTGAGCTGTCAGCACAGAGCCTGATGTGGGGCTCGAACCCACGAATTGCAAGATCATGACCTGAAACAAAGTCACATGCTTAACTGACTGAGCCACCTCGGAGCCTCTGCATGTTGATTTTATATCCAATGACTTTGCTGAATTCATGTATTAATTCTAGCAATTTTTTGGTGGAGTCTATCGAGTTTTCTACATAGAGAATCATGTCATCTGCAAATAGTGAAAGTTTGACTTCTTCCTTGCCAAATTGGATGCCTTTTATTTGTTGTCTGATTGCTGAGGCTAAGACTTCTAGTACTACATTAAATAGTAATGGTGAGAGTGGACATCCTTGTCTTGTTCCTGAACATAGGGGAAAGGCTCTCAGTTTTTCCCCATTGAGGATGGTATTAGCTGTGGGTCTTTCATATATGACCTTTATGATGTTGAGGTATGTTCTGTTTACCCCTACCTTGTTGAAGGTTTTTATCAAGACTGATTGCTGTATTTTGTCAAATATTGATTGATTTTTGTATGTTGAACTATCTTTGCATTACAAAGTTAAATCCCACTAGTCATAGTATATAATCCTTTTAATGTGCTGCTGAATCTGGTTTGCTAGTATATTGTTGAAGATTTTTTGCATCTATATTTATAAGGGATGTCGGCCTATAGTTTTCTTGTACTATCTTTGTCTGGCTTTAGCATCAGGGTAATGCTAACATATAGAATGAGTTAGGCAGTGTTCCTTCTTCCTCAGTGTTTTGGAAGACTTTGAGAAGTTTTGGTATTCTTTAATAGTTGCTAGAATTCACCACTGAAGCCATTTCATCCTGGGCTTTTCTTTATTGTAATTTACTACTTTATTTTGTGTTAATCAAATACTTGGCTGTATTCCATTTTATTTTGTCTGTGGATGTTTTACATTATTTTTGTAGGACTTCACTAGGGATTACAACATGCCTCTTGAACTAAGCACAGTCTACCATGCGTTAAATTATTTCGGGTGAAATATTAGCTTCTTTGAAGTCACTGCTAAATCCCACATATGAGCTCACTCATTGAGTCCACTTTTATTGACTGCCTTCTTTTCTCCCATGAGTATGGGTCATACACTCATTTCTTTGCATGTGAACTAATTCTTGAAAAAATGGATATTGTGGATAATACATTATAGTCATTCTAGATTTTGTTATGTTCTTTGAGGTTTGCTTTTTTGTTGTTGTTTTAGCTGGCAGATAACTTGTCTCAAGCTATAGATTCTTTCCCCTCAATACTCGGTTGTCTTTGTCTCTACTTAGTCTTTTAGCTTATGGCTCTTGTGTTTGTGTGCTGGTGCTTGATGGATATCCCCTGTACCTCTGTAGTTAGCTGTTATGAAGAATTTTGGCAGAGTTGATATTAAGATTGTGGGCCTCACCTCTATGCATTTTTTTTTTCTTTCAGAGTTTTTTCCCTAAATTTACAGCTGCCCTCTCAGCTGTAAGCTCTGTCCACTGACACTTCAATCTAATAAGGCCACAGCTTTCTGCTGCTTGAGCTTTGTGCTATTTGGGGGGTGCCAAAAAGGGCAGTAAACGTACATATCTTACCAGTCTTTTAGGGCAGACTCCCCTCTGATATTTGCGTGTCTTACTCGGCATCCCTTTGGATCTTGCCTCTGCATATGTATTTCAATGGTGCGCCAGGGATGTGGGTCTTGCTCCTTCTGTGGCTCTATTGCTTTTAGAATGTCTCTCCTGAAACTTGTGGTGAAAATGTCTGCCCTGATTCCTGTCCTCTGCAACCTCCAGACTGTAAGCCTGTATTTTTCTGCCCCAGGAGCTGTGGATACAGGAATTAGGGGTGTTGGTGGGAGTAATGGTGCTGAGTGCCCTGAGGCAAAAAAGCCCAAAGTTGTAATTCTTAACCATTGCATTTCTGTATTTCAAAGGTAGACCTTCTCTAGTCTGTTCCTGTCTAATGGTCACTTTTCATTGCCCTCAGATAGTGTGTTTTGAAATCTAGTTTATCTAGATTTAGAAATTATCTTCAGGAAACCATGCCTGACCAACTCATTCTGCCGTTAATGGAAGCTAGACTAATAAGTATTTGCCTGTGTCTCATATGCAAAGTCCATAAAATTGAACAAGCATTTTAAATTTGAATTACCTTGAGAAAACTGTGTAGGTTGAGAATTCTTTTAGTTGCTTTTAGTTTTTAGGTATAATTAGGGGTAATGATAAATGCAGGACCTAAATATTATGTATATGAAATCTCGGGTATTCCAAATAATGAATGGATGCAAGAATGTTTAAGAGAGTCTAAGTAACCCCCAAACTTAGAACAATAAATTTTGGCCAGCGGCGCCTGGGTGGCTCAGTCGGTTGAGCGTCCGACTTCACTCAGGTCACGATCTCACGGTCCGTGAGTTCGAGCCCCGCATCGGGCTCTGTGCTGACAGCTCGGAGCCTGGAGCCTGCTTCGGATTCTGTGTCTCCCTCTCTCTCTGGCCCTCCCCCCATTCATGCTCTGTCTCTCTCTGTCTCAAAAATAAATAAATGTTAAAAAAAAATTAAAAAATTTTGGCCAGTCATTTTATCATTACTTTGCCTTTTGGAGTATTATTAAAAGTTACTACTTTGTTTTGAAAAGATGACCTGTATTGTGGAAATCTTTACTTAAAGCCTGAAGTCAGGTTCATAGGCTCATTATTCTACCAATTTGTTTTCTAAGGTAAATGTTTACTTAGAAGAGCACGTAGAAGGATGTCTGGGTGGCTCAGTCAGTTAAGCATCCGACTCTTGATTTTGGCACAGGTCATGAGATCGAGACCTGCATTGGGCTCTGTGCTTGGCGTGGATCCTGCTTAAGAGTCTCTCTCTTCCTCTGCCCCTCCCCCTGCTCATGCTCATTCGCACTCTCAAAAAAAAAAAAAAGAGCAGATAGAAATTATTCTTTGTCTTTGCCTAAACTAGTGTAAAGTAGCAATACCATTTCTTTAGTCTTTGAATATATTTGATATGGGGATTCCAAGATCCTGGATGTTGTGCCTTGCACTCATGGGTCTTAATACTATTTTGACAAATTTGTTCTTGTTTCTGTGATATAAAAAAGCATCATGCTTTCTAGAAAATCTCATCTAAGTCTATGTGTCTTCTAGAAGAAGGGGCTTACTTCTAGATAAGGATTTGTGGGACATTGAGGAAGTGAACAAAGAGGAGAGCCCAAAGGTTGAAATAAGTGCTATTTTACAGTGAGAAATTTAGTTTATTCAGCCTTGATTAAGTTCTGTCCAGATATTTAGATATTTATCCATTTAAAAATAAGTAAGGATTTAGTGATAATAACTATTTATTATTATTTTTTTTATTTAAAAAAATTTTTTTTCAATGTTCTTTATTTATTTTTGGGACAGAGAGAGACAGAGCATGAACGGGGGAGGGGCAGAGAGAGAGGGAGACACAGAATCGGAAACAGGCTCCAGGCTCCGAGCCATCCGCCCAGAGCCTGATGCGGGGCTCAAACCCACGGACCGCGAGATTGTGACCTGGCTGAAGTCGGACGCTTAACCGACTGTGCCACCCAGGCGCCCCGATAATAACTATTTAAATAGATGGATTCCCTGATAGTCGTCATGTTTAATGAAGGTTGCTCAGCATTTGGAATTCTAATGTGTTTGAGCCTAATAACTTATACAGTTTAGTCAAAGGATAGTGACACACTCTGTGGTTTGGTTCCTGACTTCAAGTCAGAGTAGCTTAATAAGTATGATGTGGTAGGCACAGATTTAATGGGCTTCCAAAAACGTTCACTTCCTAGTCCCTGGAACCTATGAATGTATTACTTTACATGGCAAAGGGACTTTGCAAATGTGATTAAGGTTATGGACCTTGAGATTGGAAGATTATTCTGGATTATCCAGGTGGGTCCATTCTAAATACATGAGTTCTTCAAAGTAGAACAGGAAGGCCTAAGAGTGGTCAGAGTAATGCAGTAATGGCAGAAGAGGCAGCAGAGATTTGAAGTATGCAAGTACTTAACCAGAGTCGATGGCTTTGAAAATAAAGGAAGGGGGCCATGTGGCAAGACATGGAAATGTCTTCTAGAAGCTAGGAACTGTCCTTAGTTGACAGCCAACAAGGAAGTGAGGACGACCTCAGTCCTACAACCAGAAGGAACTAAATTCTGCCAACAACTTGAATGAGCAAAGAAACACATTGTCCCCTAGAGCCTCAAGAAGGATGCAGCTATGCCAACACCTTGATTTTATTAGTCCACTGGGACCCACTTTGGATTTCTTTTTTGTTTGTTTTCTTCTAATATTTATTTATTTTGGGAGAGAGAGAAAGAGAGAGTAAGTGTGCAAGTGGGGGGAGAGGTAGAGAGAGAGGGAGAGAGAATCTCAAGCAGTCTTCATGTTAGTCAGCACAGAGCCTCGCGTGGGTCTTGATCCCATGAACCATGAGATCATGACCTGAGCTGAAGTCAAGCATCAGATGCTTGGGGCGCCTGGGTGGCTCAGTTGGTTAAGCGTCTGACTTCATCTCAGGTCATGATTTTGTGGTTTGTGGGTTTGAGCCCCACATTGGGCTCTCCACTGTCATTGCAGAGCCCACTTTGGATCCTCTGTCTCCCTTTCTCTCTGCCCCTTCCACACACACTCTCTCTCTTGAAAATAAACATTAAAAAAAAAAAAGTCAGATGCTTAACCAACTGAGCCACCCAGGTGTCCTCCAGTTTGGATTTCTAACCTCCAGAACTGTAAGATAATAAATTAGTAGTTTTCAAGCCTCTAAGTTTGTAGTAATTGTTATGCAGCAAATAAGAAATTAATACATATAGCATCTGTACCAAATCAATTATCTGAAAGGAAAGTTACTTGTTCTGTAGGAAAGAGAATGACTGATCTTTAAAAGTCTGCTCTAGGAAGACATTAGAGTCAAAACAAAGTAAAATATGCCCCCACTCACTCACCCACCCACCCGTAGTGTTTTAATGAATCATGTCTTTCCTCATGGAAGAAGAAAGTGCCAGAGTTATATGATTTTTTTTTATTGGTAGGGAACAGACAACTTTCTTATATGCAGGTACACAATGTTAACTGGTGGTTTTAAAGTAGGCAGCTGCAGTGGGATCCTGCTTGTAAAATATGCCGCCTACTCTCCTGATATCATGGCTAGTGATACATTTTGTCCCCCTGTTGCTCTTAAAAAACAAGTAATGGCCTCAAGTCCTATTAAAGATTCTTACAGTCAGATAATTTGGGAATTAAAGAAAACTTTTTATTCTAACTAGATTTATATATTTAGCTCTATGCTGGTGCATATGTTTTAAACCCTACTTTGTGCTTATCTTTAAGACTGTTTTAGAGTTACGCAGATTGATAAAGTCCATTCTTGGTCTTTGGGACATACATAGGTTGTTTTTCCCAGATCTGATTACAGATGTGTGGTGGAGTCTGGTTATGAGTCATGGGTGACCAGTCCTCTTAATTTCTAACAGATGTAAGAATAATAGGATCTCAACGCATGAGCAGAGTGTTTTCTATAAAGTGTCCTATTACGGTTAGTGGTTCCAAATCATGTTTATTTTAAACTATGTTCTGAGGAGTCCTCGGTATTTGGATGTAGGGATTGTTGAGTTTCTTGACTGATCCCTTAATTTAACTTTATTGAGAGTAATCTGCTTTTATCTTATTTATAAATTTGGGTTTGGTAAAATAATTTGTTTGAAAAAGTTAAATTGCTAAAAGAAGTTTGAAAATTGAAGTCATGCTATTTCTTGGGAAATGTATTAGATCATTGATTGAGTGATCTACAGAATCCAAATCTTTGCTGGGCAGAGACTTGAGGAAGAGTTATATCTTGGGACGGAGTGGAGAGCATAAATGGTTAAAACACATACCTACAGTTTCAAGAGTAATAAAATGATGTTTTATTGGGATGTGCTGTATGATAACCTGCATCTTCCAGCTTGATCCAGTTACTTTTTGGGGATGGACGGCTATCTACGATGATGATCTCTTCCTTGGAAGATAGAGGAGAGAAGTAACCTCTCTGGGTTTTCTCCAGCTGTGATAATTGCTTGACAGAGGGTTAAGGATCGAGAGAATGTATTTTGCTTGTTTCTTTTGTTGTTAATGTTTGTTTATTTATTTTGAGAGGAAGGGAGGGGGGGAGAGAGAGAGAGAGAGAGAGAATAGAGAGAGAGAGAGAGAATAGAGAGAGAGAGAGAGAGAGAGAGAGAGAGAGAGAGAGAGAGAATATCCCAAGTAGGCTCTGTGCTGTCAGCGCAGGGCTCAATCTCACTGATCTGTGAGATCGTGACCTGAGCCTAAATCAAGAGTCAGATGCTTAATTGACTGAGTCACCCAGGCGTCCCTTGTTGCTTTCTTTAACAGGTTTGCGGATACTTAAGAATAGTCACCTAATAGAGACTTTCCACCTACAACTAAATAATGCAGTTGATATTTTAGAGTGAGCTAATTGTTCAGCAAAAATAAAAACTAGAAGATTAGTTTAGAAGATTTCTACTGAGGGTAAATGACTTATGAATAAATCTTGTTAAATGGGTATACAGAGGCTACATAATGTAATGTAATAACCAGAATAACAAAGTATTCATCAAGTTTTCCTTCATCAAAGTAATACTCACTTTACTAACACTTGAGAGATTTTAAAACCTCATAAAATTATACCATAAAATATCTTAACTGTTCCTGCTATAAAATTAAAAGAACTTAGGCTTTGAAACCATCTAGACATTGGTTTAAATCCCATTTCTATCTGTCATGATAACTGTGTGAATTTCAACAAGTGAACTTCACTGTTAGGTTTCAAAGGACTGTAGGGTAGATTTAATGAGTCAGAGTTTTTAGATTGCCTTTCACCTTGCTTAGCATATAATAGATCCCCAAATATTGCTTTCTTCTTATTTTTCTTTCTTTAGAAATGGAAGTAAAGAGCAAATTTGCATGGTGTTTTAAAGGTCACATTGGCTACACATCTTCATTTGTGGTTGTGTTATGTTGTAACATACAAAAACACTCTTTTTTCTTTTCAAAAATCACATCATACAATGTACATTTATTGTGCATTTTTTTCTGATAACAAGATATTTAAATATTACTGTAAAGGTTTTCAATTTAGGGATGAGTACTGGAGGAGAATAAAAAACATTTAAGAATGGGTGCCTGGGTAGCTCAGTAGGTTGAGCATCTGACTCTTGATTTTGGTTCAGGTCATGATCCCAGGGTTGTGGGACTGAGCCCTGCCTTGGGCTCCATGCTGAGCACAGAGTCTGCTTAAGATTCTCTCTACCCACCCCCCAACCCCCCCCCTCCTTCCCTCTGCCCCTCTCCTCTGTGCTCGTTCTGTCTCTCTCTCTCTCAAATTAAAAAAAATTGAATTGGGCGTATTGCATTTTCTGCTGACATTTTTCAAGGTTGTGTGTTTGTATAACTTTGTGGGATATCTCTAATTCTACATTTAACAATACTGAGTGGTTACTACTACTATTTGGATTTTAGTTATTTTCTTTAAACATTTTTTTAAATTTTATTTTAAGTTATTTTAATTCTAGCTAGTTAACATACAGTATTATATTAGTTTCAGGTATATAATACAGTAACTCAACACTTCCATACAATACCCAGTGCTCATCACATGTGCACTCCTTAATCCCCATCTCCTATTTTACCCATCACCCCCATCTCTCCTCTGGGTTTTAGTTATTTTCTTTTAAATACTATGTTGTATTGTAAGTCTCCGTGAAGAGTATCTGGTATCTGATGGAAGATATTCTGTGATCAGGGGATGAAAATGAACAGAATTGTGTTTTAGGAAGTGGAAAATGGAAATTGTGAGAGGTAGAGAGACCAGGTCAAAGGCTGACATGGTGGTCTGAGTATTGAGGGCTTACACTATGATGATTGAAAAGTGTAAGTATGTGTATATTTAGATGCCATCACACACTGTCAAATCTAGAAAGATTTTCACTGAGCTTTGGGTTTAAATTAAAATTTTTTTTGCCTGATAAAACATGATTATAGCCTTTTTTTCCAGCTTTATCTCTCCCTGCTTACATATTCATAGTCTGTGCGCCAGCCAAATTGAATTGTTCCCTGGTCTGGAGACTCTGTTTTCTTGTTTCTCTGTAATTGCTCATGCTTGCATCTCTGCCTGATACACTGTTGTTGCCCAGAGGCTGTCAAAGTTCATTTCAATTGCTGTTTCCTTTCTGTAGTTTTTCCAGGTACAGTAGTCTCCCCCTCCCTTTTCTGTAGGGGGATACATTCCAAGACCCCCAGTGGATGCCCGACACCACAGATAGTACTGAACCCTATATGCACCGTGCCTTTTCCTCTACATACATAGCTATGATAAAGTTTAATTTATAAATTAGGCACAGTAAGAGGTTAACAACAATAATTTGAAAAGGGAACGGTTGTAACAACATATGGTAATAAAAATCATGTGAATGTTGTCTCTCTCAAAATACTTTGTTGTCCTGTACCCAGTCTTCTTCCTGTGATGATGAGAGATGATAAAAATGCCTACGTGGTGAGGTGAACGACATGGGCATTGTGATGTGGTGTTAGGCTACTACTGGTCTTCTGGCAGTAGGGGAAAATGAGGATCATCTGCTTCTGGACTACAGTTGACTGTAGCGACTGAAAACACGGAAAGCAAAACTACAGATAAGGGGGTATTACTCTACATGTGTTCCCTTTCCTTTGCGCCCCATTGCTCTTTGTACTCTTAATTGTACTTAAATTTTGCTTGTGATATTGATGTTGACAAACTTGTCTTATCGCCACCACTTTTGTAAGTTTATACAACCCAAACCTTTTATGAAATGTTCAAATTTGGGCAGATGAGGGTTAAGTGCTATTATAATGGGCCATTTAAAAGTGCTTTAATGATTTTTTTAATGCTTCCAAGATAACAGACTTGCTTATGATAGTAATTAGGATTTTATAGTTCTTGCTGCTTGGCGATTTCGTTCAGGCACTTTGTGAATCTGCTTGCTAGATCCTGTGACATATGTTACCAAGTTTTTAGAAACATTTATGTAAGTGGAGAAGTTAGTTGGATTTCATATGAATAGTATTGATAGAAGAATACTGTATTTAAAAGTAGAAGCTACTCATACCTTATTTTTTGTATTTAATAATGGTGACGAAATATTTATATGATGTCTTTTATCATGTAGCTGAAAACTCAGCTCTTGTGGCTTTTATTGTATCTGTTCTTACTGTACCTTTGAATCATGGGTAGGAAGAAGATGTTTTAATGAGGACGAGATATTTCAGGCAAAGTAGGTTTATCTTCAGTTGATGAAAATTCAGTTCTTTAACTTATCTTTTCAGAATTTGTCAACAGCCACCTCTGTGCAAGAGTGGAGTGCTGTCATGTTGGTCTTTCCCTCAGCCCAGATGGTTATTCATGTTTATGTCTTTGCACTTGACCTTTTTTCTGCCAGTTATTTTTTTTGTAGAAATTTGATGAAAGAATATTTCAAGACAGTTTTCTGAAGGCTAATTAGCCTATCCATTTCTCTTGATTAGAGAATCTCTGAAAGTTGGGGATTAGGGGGAGGAGAGGAGACCTTTTTTGGTTTTTAAGAACATCTGTCTTATTTTCATTTGGAAGTGCCACCTCTTTCTTCCAGCCAGTCTGCTTGACCCCTTAGATGTGTGCGAAGTGCTTGATATTCACTGCTTGAATTTTCTAGAATCCATCCTTAGATTAAGCCAGAATTAAATTACTGCATTATATTATTGTTTCCTATATAGTTCTTTTTACAGAATTTCCTTGTAGTTTGATGCCTTTATTGTACTATGAGGAAAATTATAATCAGCCTTATTAGACTTCTTGCATTTTCCATAAGATCATTGTGGCCATTATTGTGCATTGAAGGACATCAATGACTGTATGAGACTTTGGTTGTCTTTTTTTTTTTTAATGAGGTTTTTTTTTTTTTTTTTTTTTTTAAGTTTTACTTATTTTTGAGAGAGAGAGGGAGACACTGAGTGAGTGCGGGAGGGGCAGAGAAAAATCCCAAAGCAAGCTCTGCACTGTTAGGACAGAGCCCAATGTGGAGCTTGAACTCACGAACAGTGAAATTGTGACTTGAGCCGAAACCAAGAGTTGGAGGTTTAACCGGCTGAGACCCCCAGGCGCCCCACTTCAGTTGTCTTTAAAGTTGTAAAGGGGTGCCTGGCTGGCTCAGTTGGAGGAGCGTGTGACTCTTGATCTCAACGTGGTGGATTCGAGCCCCACGTTGGGTGTAGAGGTTACTAAAAAATAGATAACCTTAAAAAAAAGTTGTAAAAACATTGTTTAAACATTATGTACTTTCTGAGAAGATCCACGAAAGGCAATGCAATTTGGTCTCAATATTAGGAATACTTATCACTTCCACTGAACAGCAAGAGGATTTTTATTTAATTGATGCTAAGAGTCATGTAATCAATCTCTTTTCTCTCTTTATACGATCTTAGAGAAAATATAGGGACAGTTTTTGACTCATCTCTTGCAAGAATGCAGGACTAAATGATAAGCATTTTGCATTGTATGTTTCATACCAGAGCTAATTTAATTTTTTTCCATTCTTTTAATCTATAGTGCTCTGATTTTATTATTTTTTCATTTAATTGTGTCTAAAATTGTATGTTTTTAAAAGTTGTCTTACAGTCTTCCTCAAATAAGGCAGGATGTAAGGTAGCATTTACCAATTTTGCTTTCCTACCTTCTTAGTAGATTTTTAGTTTTGGGTTATATACTGTTTTGAGGATCTTAATGAATTTGTAGCTCTTTGCTCCAATGAAAAAACACACATTCTTGTACCCATGAATATACCTGTGAATTTCATATATTCATTAATTTTCTAAACTGCAGTCATTGTTTATCTGGAATATATTATTTGGCAAATGTTTTCTGTAAGGTGGCTGTATCTGATCACCTGTACTGTTGTCTTTATATATTTAAATTGTATTCATAGCAGTCCGTTTTCATTAACGATAACATGTTATGATTAGTTCTGTGAGTCAGTGAAAATGCTGAAAGGAAGAGTGATAACAGAAGATAATATCAATGTTGTTGGAAAGAATTCTTAGTGAAAAGGTTAATAAGAAATGTTCCTAGGGTTGAGTTTCTTGCAATACCATTTGAAGTATTTATTATCAATGTCACTTAACTGTTATAAAACAGAATAGGAAATTAAAGTTGTCATAAATTATCAAACAGTAGCTGAATGTTCCCTAAATTGTGTTGATGGCACAAAGGAAATTATAATAACAAAGGAAAATGTTTGACTGAAACCATCTAACTTGAGTGACATCTGTTCAAAAGATGCACCAAATATAGTTTTTAGTGTTTTCACTGCACTTATTTTAAAAGTAATTTAAATTTTTAATTAATTAATTGACTTATTGCCATTTTTTAAAAAGTAGGCTTCATGCCCAATATGGGGCTTGAACTCATGACCCTTAGGTCAGGGGTTCCATGCTTTATCAGCTGAGCCAGCCACGTGCCCCTTAAAAGTAATTCTTAATCCTGTATGTATAGTGTTACATTTTAATAGAAGTTTTATTTTGAAATGAGAAAAATATGCAAGTATAGTATTTGCCTTTAGGTCAAAATAAGGTAACGTTATAACAGACAGTAGCTGTGTAGTTTTATACTTAACTGGGTATTTTGTATGAATGAAGTAAAAGTAAGTAGCACTTTATAGTGTCCTGTTTCATATTTGGTACCATTTTATCTTCTGAGTGGATGATTTTTAAAGGAAATGTTTTCCCTAGATAAGTTCTTTTAAGGAAGTGAAACATAAGGAAGATAGCCTTGGCTCCAACCCTGTCTTACCCTCCTACAAGCAGTGTGGAGGAGAGCAGGCCACCTAACTTCTCTGAGCATGTTTTCTTATCCCTAGCAAAAGTGTCAGCAGGACTTCCCTCATTGTATTGGTGTGAGGATTTATAAGAGGAGAATCTAAAGAATTAACACAACAGCTCATTTATTTAACACATTAAGCATTCAGCAAGTTTGGTTATGATTGTGATTATTACTGAAAGGTTTCTCAGAGAAAACTGAACACCGAGGACTGGGATAGTGTGTGGACTTCTGGAGGGAGAATAAAAATTCAGTCCTGTTTCGGTTTTCAGTGCTATAGGTCAGCAAGCCTTGTAACAGTATACCTAGTATATGCCAAAATTGTGCTAGACACTTTTCTAAGCCATTGATATTCATATTTCCATAATTAATTTGCTCCTAACATGAAAATAGTATAGGGGTGATTAACAACTAAATACAGTAAAAAGGAAATGCCTAGGGAAGGGGGGACCAGTTATCAGGTCATCAATTCTTGAAGGGCCAGCTAACTGAATGAATGTAGGATTGTGGACAGCCGTGCTCATTCACTTAAGCAACAGCATTTACTGAGTGCCAACAGTGCACTTTCTTGACCATGCTGCACAAATAAACCCTCATCTCTCACTCCCTTACCATGCTTGACTTTCCCTTAGCACTTACCATCATCTGTAAGTTCACTGAAAGCCCAGCTCCATCGGTTCTTATCCCTACAGCTAGTACATAGTAAATGCTCAATAAATACTTCTGGAATGAGTGAGTGAATGAATGAACGAATCAATCAGTCAATAAAATTTTATTTCTTAGGAAGTGAATGTCCTGCTAGATTATAATATATAGAATTCAAATATAATTTTATTATTAAATGAAGTAAGCTTAAAATTTTTTACTTCAGGAAGGCATTATGGTCTGAGTTCTGAGCTGCTTCTATATTTTCATTGATCAGTTACTTGACTATCTGTCACTTTGATACATAGTCCATCTTCAAGTGTTTAAAGTAGTCATTCTTAAGTTTTAGCACGCAAATCACCTGAGAGTACCTATTAAAATTTACAGTGAGAACTGCAACCACAGATATTCTGATTCATAAAGTCTAAGGTGGAGCCCAGAAATTGGAATTTCAAACAAACACCGTAAAAGATTCTGATATAGGTGGGATACATTTTGAAAAATACTCTCCTAAACAAGATACATGGGGTCAGAAATTTAAAAATTGTTAATTTCAGTTTCACTAATATTTACTGATCAGTTAGTATGTATCAGGCACTTATTGGGGAAGTATTATTAAAGGTTACACTAGTTTATAGACCATTATTATATCATGTATCCACATGTATCATGTGGATTAAAGACAGGTTTTTTTAAAATAATTTTTTTAATGTTTATTTTTGAGGGAAAGAGTGCACACGTGTGAGTGGGGAAGGGAGAGAGAGAGAAGGAGAGAGAGGATCCCAAGTAGGCTCTGTGCTGATAGCAGAGAGCCCGATGTGGGGCTCGAACTCACGAACCATGAGATCATGACCTGAGGCAAAGTTGGACATTTAACTGACTGAGCCACCCAGGCGTCCCAAGACAGTTTTATACAGTTAGGTAGCTACAGTTTGCTAGCATTTTGTTGCTTGTAAGAAGTGATAGTTGGAAAAAATGTAATAGCAAAAGAAAGACTCCAGAATTGGGAAAATGGTTAAAGTGTACACTATGTAAATTTGATTTGTTACATTTTAACCTGTTTTAAGATATTAACAATATTGGGGTGAAACATATATCATTGGTTCTTCATTACCCAATCAATATACAATATGTGCAATATACAGCATATGACAGTGGGATTGTATGTAATACTATATTAATGGCTCCCGTATATATAAATCTTAGTATTTCTTACTCTTACAGTCTGTGTCTAATGTGGACAAGACTCTCATTTGTTAGCATTAACATTTTAAAAATTTTATGTTAAATTAAAAAATGTTCGTTTTGCATCTATTACTAGTATTGTATGTCCATAGTTGTCTGAGTGGAAAGCAATTATCTGTAATCTTAACAATAAGATAAACAAGGTTCCCTTGTCCCTTTTACTTTCCACCGTGAAAAATTGCTGGATGTGCTTTGGTAGTCTACCTTGCTTAATGCCTCTCAGAAATATATGACATACTGCTTTCATGTAGGCAGGGTGAGGAAAATGACCTCAATTCCAGCTACACTCTGCTCTCCTCCTTTATCTTACCTGATGCTTCAGGGTTTGATAGTGGTAGGAGTTGATATTGGTGGCAGTGACAGGAATGACAGCACTTTTTACCACCTGCTGGTGGAAGTACAAAGCTGTCATGCTTGAAAGCCATGGATACAGCTTATAGAGGTCTGTTTTAAAAGAAAGTGTGAATAGAAGGGTAGGGATACTTAGGATTATTGCCACACATTATTTTATCATGAGCAGGGGGAGAAATAATTGTGTTTTAAGTTTGCTCAGCTCTTCTCCTGCAAAAAGTGAATATTCTTTAATAAGAGGTGATAGCTTTTAAATTAAGATGAACCAGTTTTCCATTTATTTCTCCATCTTAGTACCACTCTTTTCCAAACACTTGTGAGTTGTAATGTCCTGATATTCTACTTTTTCTCATGCAATATGTTGTTATGTTACTAATCTGTCTAGTCTGTTAACTAGGGTTTCTTTTTTAAAAAAAATTCCTTTCATTGTTCTGAATGCTTTTTACAAAAGGTCAGTCTTCAAATTAGTTTTCTTCTGTGAACTCTAACCCACAATTGTGTATTCACATTTCACTTCTCGAAGAGCTGAGCATCTCTGAGTATTTTAGATCTTTTTCCTGCCTTGTCTAGGTTTAATTATCTCCTTCCCCCCCCCCCACCTTTTATAATATGGTCTGAGCTCCATTTTCCCCTAACATTTATTATTAGTCATCTCACGCTCAGCTTTCTTGAGTTCACTGCTGTCCCATAGGAGGCTTATGGGAGTACGTACAAGGACACTTTCCTGAGATGTAAAGAAAATAAGTTCCAGAAGTTTTCTTTAGTTTTTTTTTTTTTATTTCTCCTCTTACTTAGTGAAAAGGGAGAAAAAATACATTATTTTATGTTTTTTTCTTGCTTCTTCTCTCCATTTAGAAAATGTGTCTCAAAATTTGACAGGTTACCTTTCCTTCCTTTTTCAAGATAATCTTGAAAAATGTAGCTTGAAATTATTATAGAAAAGGGTTTATGTATTTGATATTTATCATTGTCACATTTTAGAAATATTGCTAAATGTTTTTTTAATTAAAAAATTATTTTTGTGCAGCCATTAACAAAGAATGAAGGAGACATGTATATAATGACTTCGATAGATATTCATAATTAGGAATAAAAGAGCAAAGGATGATTTTTGTATTTTCTACTTTATGTACCTTGGCATTGTCCCATTGTTTATAACTTTTTATAATTAAAAAGTTACTGAAGAAGAAAATATGCATTCATTGGAAAAATGAATAAACCAATATGCAAAATATAAAGTGGATATTTTAAAACATTAGTTAGAAATTTTTATTTTGAATAGCTATAACCAGAACTTTTTAAAAAAGCCTTTATTTATTTATTTATTTATTTATTTATTTATTTATTTATTTGAGAGAGCACATGTGCACATGTGGGCGAGGGAGGGGCAGAGGGGGAGAGAGACTCTCAAGCAGTCTCCACGCCTAGCACAGAGCCCAGTGCAGGGCTTGATCCCACAAATGTGAGATCATGACATGAGCCAAAATCAAGAGTCGGGTGCTTAACCTAGTGAGCCACCCAGGAGCCCCATAACTAGAACATTCTTGAATGTTACTTATTAATTGAATTTTTTTGTCCTGCCAGAAATGTTTTTGTTTTTTTCCTCATTATCCATGTACTTTATGCATAACATAATTGAAAAGTTCTTAGATCATTGAGGAGAGTCTAGTTTCTTATGGTCCTTTTTTGGCCTTCATTTTTAGTTCTTTAGTTTCTTACGCCAGTTGTTTTATTAACCAGTGGCATACCATACCCTGTTGATTCTGTGAAATGTGAAATTGCCTGTCACATCTGCGTGCTCCTTTCTTTCCACAGCCACTGCCAGCACTTTTTGCCAGGCCTTTTGTTACCTGCCCCTGCGATGGCCGTGGCTTCCCATCTTCTGTGTCTTTTCCAGCCAACAGTTTGTTTTCTTAGCTTCCTATTTTGTGTCTTACCAATCAACCATATCTACATATTGCTGGTTGATTGATTGATTGATTGATTGATTTGTAGCCCATTTATCATTGTATTATTCCCCTGCTCAGATATCTCTGCTGGCATTTAAAGCCCTCTTTCTGGCTTTTGGCTCCAGTTTAACTTATCAGATTAACTTCTCACTACTGTATTACTTTTCTTGTAAAGAGAACAATTTAGTCTTTCCAGATATGCTTCAATAGCTTTCCTCAACAGTGCTTTTATTTGTATTGTTCTTAAATCCGACACATTTCCTTTCTTGTTAAGTCTGTTAAGAACTTTACTTTTTCCTAAATAACATTTACTGCATTCTGCCTTTTTGTAGGTATTGCCAGACTTTTAACTACCTTGATTCTATATTAAACTTCCAGGGTAATAGCTTTATTTTATATGAGTATGTGTATCTGTCCTTATGCCCTCTACATTGTAAGGATCCAAGTTTAATTGAATTACAAAATTACAAAGCTTACTTAAATGTATCATCAAAATGTAATGAAACTCAACATTTTATTGACTTTGGAAAATAGTTTTCAAATTACTGTGTTGAATAAAGCCTGAAAAACACCTTTTTTTCTTATCTTTTAGGTTTTCACTTTTCAGTCTAACCTTAGGTAAATGAGGAGTTTGGTTTTTAATGCCCAGGGAACTTAGATTTTGCTATCATTTCACAGGGGGTGGGTGGGGTGGGGTGGGGAGGGCTTCAGAAATAGACCACGTACCTAAAATTTGACTTACCATGGTGAAAAGTACAGAAATACTATGAATGGCATTTTTTAAAAAACATAATAGTAAATTCTTAAATTTTCACAATAGGTTTGAACATCTTTTGGGACTAATGCTAGAATAATAACCTCCTGAAACTAGCAAGCAAAAGAGTTCCATATCTTACTGAGCTCATAGTTGGTTAGTTTTTAAAAGAAAGGTTTTTATTTAGATAGTTTTGAAGAATTAACCCAGTTAACTATATATAAATTGATGCCAGTGTCTGTGATTTTTGGCATATGGGTTGAAAAATATTTTATGAAGGGTCCCATGTTGTGTCCACTGTTACCTCTATTGCTTTGGCATTTACAATTTTCATTCTAACATGAAAAATTGGCATTAATGCTTTTTTCCATAAAATTATTAGAAATACAGTGAAAAACATACGCATTTTGATGAGGTCCATCATTTACCTTTTCATAGAACAAACACCTAATGAAAAAAATTGTCTAAGCTTCTCATTTTCTCATTTAAGCTAAGGTCAGAAGTTGTAAGCGTATTTGCGACTTGTTTTCTCAAAAGCTGAACCTTTAACATAAATATTATTTTGGTTTACATACTACATACTATTTAACATTAGAAAGCTTTTAGAAGTTGTTTGGTAAGTCTGAATTTTCTTTGTTGTAAATCAGTGGATGTACTTTCGTATACCTGGAAGTTCATTACAGGAGGACAAAAAATGCTTGTTAATTGTCTGCTCTAGTGTCAAGTGTAGAAATAATAACAGTTTAGAAGGCAACATTATAATATTTGCCATTTATTACTTATTTTATTAGGTTTCTTATTACAGACAACAAGAGGGCATGAAAGCAGTTTAGACAAATATATTTAAAAATATCTTTTAACCGCGTTCTTTGGCATGCTTATAGACTTGATTAAAAATATTTAAAACACAAAGGGTTTCTCTTAATATGAAAACTCTAAAAATAGTCTAATTTTTATTAAGATTATAAAATTGAAAACAATTATAATTTATGCTTGGAAGTTTAAGTATAAAATTAGTTTAAAAATTTTTAATGGCTATATTAGGAGATATTCTGTGTCAAATACGTTTACTGAATGAAAAATTTTTTAATATCTTAACAATGAAGAATTTCTCTAGGGTCCCCAAAATGTCTTACTTTCTTATGGTACATTTTGTTAAATTGAAGCATTTCTTTAATTTCATAAGAGTAGAAAACAAGGCAGAAGGACACTGTACCTTTGCCATGATTTGACATGTTAACATTATTATCAGAAAGAAATCTCTTATTAAATTTCCCATGTAACCTCATTGAGTTCAAGCTATTGCATGGTGCTCACTTCCCAAGGGTTAAAGTATTCCATAAACTTCATTGGATCAATCTCAATCTCATTTAATTACATAAAAGTTATATATTATTGAATTGTTTGATGTAAAATTTTATTTAAAAATGAGGTGCTGCTTGATTTAATGGATACAGTGTTAAAAAAATAGAATAAAAAACTGTCGAGTTAATTACTTATAAGGTAGCAACTACTATATTAGCCTATTTTTAAATAATTTATTGCTATTTTCCTGATACAGTCAGTGATGATTAGCACTCATTGACAGATTATTGGATTATAACAGTTGGAAGATATTTATTTGATATGAGATTCCCAAACCTGTTTTAGTAATTTTATATTTTCCAGCATGAATTGAAGAGGGCAGAATAAAGATTAAAGTTAAATTAAGTGGTGTAGAGTAAAAAATTGACAAGGTTTATTGTCGCTTTAATGATTTTAAGGGTGGAAATAGAACTATTGTATTTTGAAACATTTGGAAGCTACTATATATAGTATAGGAACTAGTATAGAAACGTTGTGTAAATCATATTACTCTAAAGTTGCCATGTATCTACAGTTAAAAATAGTTGGCTTTGTGAATCTTCTCTACAATGATACGAAGTTTTTTTCCCCCTTTTATTCAGATTTTAATAGTTCTGTTTACTGTTGTATGAATCCAGACCATTTGGCTTAGACTCCAGCAAAGTGAGGAAGGAAGAAAGAGGCTGGTGCTTTAGTTTTCTTCCTTCCCTTTATTGTCCCTTTATTTGTATATTATAGGCATCGTGCCCTTGATCTTAGAAAATAAGTTTCTCTATCTCAGAGTGTATGTACAGGGTTGTTTCTTGGTTGTCAGATTTCAAAATCCTGATAAATCCTACAATTTCCTGCATTCAAAAAGCAAGAAAAAGGATGAAGTTTCACATACAGTTCATTATTTTTGATTCATCAAATATTACACCAGGTAGACTATAGCAGAAAACTTAATAGAGTGATACAGAAAATCCTGAATTATTTTGATTGCTTGGAGCCCATAATTTTTGTTCTTATGTTAAAGTGCTATTTCACTCATCATTATATAAATCTATCTATAGTTTGTGGCTTAGAAACAAATACACTTTATAAAAGAAAAGAAAACCAAAGATACCTGTGTCAGTTACGTTTTAAAGTTATACACTGTTTTAAGGCTATGTATTTATTATTTAGAAAATATGACTTACATGAATATCTTCTGATGGACATAATATTGACAAAATATACACATGATATTACTTTAACAAACTGCCATGCAACAAATACATTGTAATGAAGAAATTGAATATATATGACCTAATCTAATCTTGACATTTACATTGAAAATTTACAACATAACCAATACTTAAAATGTTTTTTTCTTATATTTGGCAGTAATTTCATTTTTTTACAATTTAAATTTAAAACTTCTGAATGTGGGCTTAGTGAAACTTAGATGTTTCCCTAGTCTGTGACAACCTGAGGTACTAAACATTTTTCTCTTATTTCACTATCTTCAAAGGTAAGTTTTTTGTTTCTCTTAGGATCTATCCAAGAATTGTGTATTACAGCATTGTTAGGCATAGGATCAGCTTCCACTATGGATACAACTCTCTTTTTCATTTTACTTTTCAAGACCTTTTGAAATTTTTGTCTAGTGAATGCATATAATAATGGGTGAAATATAGTTGTTCCATAAGCCATGACTAGAAAACATAACCTTAATTTTACTAAAAGGTCACTTGGGCCTAAACATAAAATGGTGGTATTTAAGACAGAAATTGGTGTCCAGCAGAGAAGAAATGTAGAAATAATCAATAAAGACATCCTGAAGACTCTTTTTTGCCTTTCTCGTCGTTCGCGGTGTCGTTTCACAGCTCGCCGGAGGGCAATTATTACAGAAACCGAAGTTCTTACACCAAAGACTATGTTTCTCCCACCACTGCTTTGTGACATGTCTGTAGTCTCATGTTGCGTGGTTAGAGAAATTGTCTTTTTCTTTCTTGCTTTCTTCTTCTGCCCCGTTGAAAATCTTGTGCCTATTCGAATGTTAAGAGCCTGAAGGATTTTGGTGTATGTGATTAACATCACTATGACAGTGAAAAAGAATATTGGGATCTGTACTAGCAGGTGATAATACATTCCCAGTTCAGTGTAGTATTCATTTGTACTGACACACAAAAGTGTCTTGTTTTCCCACGTATTTCCACTTTGAAGACTGAAAAAATTTACCTCAATAAAGGGAATCAGGAAAGAGAAAAATGAAAAAATCCAAATGGATATCATCAGCATTGCAGCTCTGCCCATTGTCAGAATCCGGTTTGCAGGTTTTACAGAGATGTCATACCTGTCCAGAGTGATAGCAAAAACGTTGATTGCTGTTGAGACACTTGCAAAAGATACGCAGGCCTCATGGAAACAGCAGATGAGAGCAGTGTTACTCTCCAGTGAAAGCAGAAGGATGACTATAGTTAGAGGGATACATCCCACACAAATGATGACATCAAGTACATGAAGATTCATTGTAATAATGTTACTGACCGAGTTGATTAAGTTGGATTTCATGCAGTAAAGGACCAACACGGTGAGGTTGCTGCCAAGTCCCAACACAATTTCTAACATAAGAAATCCGGTGAGAGACACTTGAAAGCTTAATGGATAGGAAAGTGGTTGGTACATATTGGTGTTGACGTCATCAGTGTCATCTCGCACTGTAATGTTAGATTCAGACTGCATGTTGATTTCCAGAACGGGAGAAAAACACATTCTTTTGGAGCAGTTGATGTTTTCCCTAGAAAGTGAAATAGAATAAACTCTTTGATATTTGGCAATTTAAATGACGTATAAAACATGTGTTCCTTGTTAAAAAAAAAAATCTTTTTATTGTGTACTTGGTTTAACTTTAAACTTTCTAAACTGTTAACGGCAAAGGTAGAGTTAGGAGACATCAAGGTTGCATTGTTTCGATGTAATAGGAAGTTGGCTTCTCCCTTTGAAGATGACTGTGTGGGGAATACTCCTATATTGTTCAGAATTTCTTAATATTCTAAAAAGATAGTCCTCATTTGGGTTTTTCAAGCTTATTGAGATACAGTATATTTTTGTACAATAAAGCTACCCACTATGCAAAACTAATTTTAGCCCGGTGTTTTTAGATTTCGTCTTAAAATGTTGTGAGTAGGTGGGTAATAAACGCTATTTTAATATGTTCTGGCATAATTAGTGTAGGTGTAATTATTCTCGTGAGGTTTCAAATGAACAGGACGAGTGTTCATTTAAAATGATTAATGGCACAGAGCACTAGTTGTTTAAAACCATTTTGTCCATGTTCTTGGTTGAAATTCATATTCATGAGTCAACAGTGTGCTTGGGGATATTTGGGGTTATTTCCCACAGAAGCAGGCAAATGATAAATATTACATATTTCGTAGTGAAAATGCTCACCAAACTTTATAATGGACAAACTTAATGTTATACAAATTGGATGAAAAAGGACATTATGTTAAAATATAACACCACAAAACTTGGTAAAAGAGCTGTAAATCACTCCAGTGAATGATTTATTTTGTGACCACACCCTCTCATGTTGTGGAAGGAGGAATTGAAATTTAATATCTTAATAAGAAATAACCATTTTTGGAGTGGTTTAAAAGAATATATCTCTTGATTTTATTTGTTCAAACAGGATTTTTAAAGTAAAATATGAAATTTTAGGAAAAAGGGAGTATCTGAAGCCCATTTTCTGAGGAATCTTTTAAAGTCACACATCCCTGTGAAACCTTTTGTATAAATCACCCAGTGTGTATAATCTTGAGGAAAATTAGAAAAACAACTCTTTTGCTAATTCATTTAAATCTGTATTTTAATGTATAGAGGTTTAGAGTAATTTATAAAAATAATATCTGATTTTCTGGGCTAATAGGTCAGGAGTGAGTATATTCAGTTAAAATATAAAATCAACCAACTATATTTCACATTTCAAGTACAGCATTTTGACTACAAAATCATAATTGAACATAAATATAAAGGCTATATAATAATTTTCCACATTCATGTTAACCTTTCACATGATGTAACCTCTGACAAGTTTTAGAATACAGTTTTATTTATGCATATTATTTTAGGGGTGATGTTTCAGAATCACGAATGATAACATTATTAATTAGTCTTGAACTTGGTATGAAGTATTACTTAGAGGCATATACTCCAGTAAGTGAAAGTCTTAGCTAGCACTGAAATCCTATAAAAATGGAGACTTCTAAGTGTGCCAAATTTTTGGAACTGACAGATGAAACATCTTTGTCACCTCAGTGACATTTAGAATTAAATAAAGCAGACATGCCAAGTTAGACGGTAATTAGCTATGGTGCATCTCCTCTAGAGCGAGGTTGTTGTCTTTGGTAAACGGTAAACAGCGTGGTGCATGCATCTTCTGACCTACCTGTTTGCTGTGGCCGTATGGGCCCTTTGGCTCACCACGGCAGGTTTTCACAAAGTGATACATGATGTCATTGACAGATTTTGACATGAATTTTTACCTGACAACAGTGAAGTAGCTGTGTTTTATTTCATGTCTTGTAGAAATTCTTTCATTTTCTCTCCAATACTTCAAACTGCATGAATTGTGACATGTAGTTGGCTGATGGATTTCTAAAGACCAGTACAAACATTTGTATTTGTTTTGCCTTAGAAAGTCACGACCAAGAGAAACTTCCTCAAATGGTAGGAATTATATTTCCCTTTGAGGGAATATGTGATAGTGTCTCTTTATTTTCCAGAATATGTGAAAACAAAAAAGGAAACATACGGTTTCTAGCTTCTAAAATGTATTTAGACATCCTTTTGTTATAAATGTGAATCTGTTTCTATAGCAGTCCTCATTATTTTGAAATGATTTCTTGATCACATAACTTGCTTTATATTCTAAATCCAGTCCATGTTCTTTTGATAAAAACCATCTGCTATTTAATTTGATTTGCTTTCATTAGAAGAGGATACATAGTCATAAAACTTAGATGGGAAAATCCTTTAGTAGTAATATCAGCTGCTGTGAATATCTGAATATTTAGTGCAGAAAAGACTTGGATAAAGCTTCATTTAGCTTGCTGCTAATGTGTGGCATTCTCTTTTTGGCAATCCGTGTCTCATTGTTTCTTCAGGAATCAGCTCCACAATCCTGGTATGTTAAAGTATAAACTCCCCCTTTAAAAAAGCTCACCATTTTGTTTTTAGGCTTTTGCGGTCAAATTGTTTTTCTTTTTATGTCTATTTTATAGAGCTTCTTCTTAGGATGATTACTGTCGATGTCTTGTATCCCGGCAGTAATGTGGACCTGTCTTTTCTGGTTTTAACTCCTTACTGTCTTAAATGCATATGTTAGAAGAATATCCTGCAGTTTATGGTTCAGTCGGCTAGGGAGGTGCTTGATCAGATGCATTCTTCATATTGTCACTTGTAAATACTGAATTAGCTGCCGTGGGCCTTTGTGAAAAAGAAAAAGAAAGTGGTTAAGAAATAGGGTTCCTGATAATTTCCAATTAACTCAAAGTTACTTTAGTTTTGTTTACTTTAGCACTGTACCCAGTATTTGTTATCAAAGTAAGCAAACTGTATTATTAGAGCCACAACTCATAAATAAATTTAAGGGTTTCTTTAAATGAAATTTTTTCTTTTCCTAACAGAGATTGCAAATACTACGTTATTTGATAACAGAGGTAACATTATAAATACAACCATGAAAGAAAAGCTGCATTTTTAAAACTAATTTCTATTCTCATTTTAGAAGCTAACCTGTGTTTTAGGAGATTATGAGCAATTAGCATACACTAAACATACTGTCATTCTCTCATGTCTTTACAATAAATTCAACACTATTTCCTACTGGAAAACATTATAGCTTGTTTAATTATTAGCACCTGGTTTGAATTTTAACTGATTAAAACAGATTCCATGATAAGATAGTAGACATTTCCACTGATGAATTGTCCATGTAGTTGTAATGTAAAAGGTAATGCAAAATGTAACTGCAAATCAAATAATTTTCAACGAACATGCTCAATAATCTTAACCTAAAACTGAATAATAAGTAATAGCTAAGTAGTAAACCTGGTTCTTTTAAGAAATTGAAGCATTTTTGAACACTTGGCAAAAACTGTACCGATGACATTAAGAATATTTTAGTAGGTCTGAAGTGACTTAAAAGCTGATGTCTTCATAGTGAATCAACAAAGAATATTTTTGGTATTTAACATTGCATCCTAAAAAAATTACATTTAAAATGTTATGTCCTAAAAGAAAAAGATCTAGAAAAGACATGTTTAGCAATAAATAGAATTAAGCAAATAAACTCTTAAAATTTAGGTTGACTATTTTCAAAGTAATTTTACCCCACTATGCCAGTTCAAAAGCAGCCGTATACTGTAATAAGGGAACACATCTTACCTCCGCTAAAGGTTTGATAAATTCCTGATGGAGTTGAAGCGTTTCCAGTTTTGATTGATTCATTTTGTTCACTTGTTAGCAGAGGACTTGGGGAAGAGGGTCATAAACATCTCTTCAGAAAAGACCTTAATGAAAATATGTGTCTGTACTGTGCCATTGTCTCAGCAGTCCTGCTAATGTATGGAACGTGGAGTGCTGCCTAGAGGCTGCTGCAGTCTCTCACTCTTCCTACTGTGGAATCAATAAGCATCTGAAAAACGTAATGAAGTAATTGAACATACTGAAGGCTTCTTGTCTCCAGAGACAACATTTGGATTCAGTCTTTTAAAAAGGAATGGCACTGCTTTTCAGAGGAAAGCCTGTTCGGGGCAGCTTTTGCAGAGTGACAGCCTACCTTGTCGCCTCTCTCCACTGCAGAGAGATGCAGTGCATTCACTAATTTTGATTGGTCAGTTGTATTGGGCTTAAACTGTGCTTCATATGGATAGCAGGGATTTCTCCCCCCCCCCCCATTTTATATAAGGATGCTTTTTTAAAAGGCTATATTTATAAGTGGTTGTATGCTGATCTTAAATAGACTATGAGTAAATTAGTCTTTTAAAAATGTGTATTCTATTCTGGTTTGTTGTTCACTTATGCCAAACATTAAAAAAAAATGCAGGGAGGTGGAGGGGGGAGAGAAAGTGGTTTTAGGGTATATTCTTTTTGAAGCTTAAATGACTGCTCTGGAGAATATTTGAGTCATATATATGTTTTTGGTTGAGATTCTTTGTTCTACAAATAGAAAGCCACTGCATCTTTACTGTGAACCACATTGAATTTCAACTAGTTTGTTTGTATTCAAGTCCATCTTCTCTGTATTTCGAATTGTTGTGAACATCTCAAGGTGTTAAATAAACATTGTTACGACTGCAGTATTCATTCAGGTATTCATTCACTCATTCATTCATTCAAAATATTAACGAGATTAGTCCAAGGTGGTTCTACTTTAAATTATTTTTTAAAAATTGTATTGATATTACCATAGTCTCATTGTATAAAGACTTAGTGATGTGAGGTTCTTTTCAGATTACTACTCAGTCTTTACCATCAGTAACCCTTTTATTTAGTAGATACATACTAATCATTCACTGCAATATTTTAGTTCAACCGGCTATTTCTGTTTTTAACCTGGGCACTTTTAATGGATTGCTATTCCTTAAATATTACATGTAGCCATATGCTAGTGTTACTGGGTAAACATTTCAGTAAAGGAAAAAGGAAGTTAGTTTGTCTTCCTAACTTGTCTTCCTTGTCTTATGTCTTCATAAGTTGAAAAACTAAATTATTTTAAAATGGATATGTTGTCAAAAGAATAAAAACATTGGTGTAAGTAATTACCTTAAAATATTACTTTAAAATTAGATTTCTCTTATTTTTGGTTACCTATTCTCAGTATTGAGAAAAATGTTTGGTTTTTTTTTTAGATTTGAATATATAAAGTGAGTGGATTCTATATCTGTTGACAAAATAGAAGAACTTGCAAATGACTGAATTATTAGAATATTGATAATCACTTATTTCCATTATTTTAGGAATATTAGTTATGTTCACTTTTTCAAATGTATGCCAAATTTCTAATTTGTAACTGGAATTATTCCCTTATTTAAAAAGCATTATACATTTTTATAATATTCTTGTACTGTTTAATTTTCACGGGGGGCTGGCTGAGTGGTATATGAATTTTAATTGTATTTGTATAGAAGTTGAGAGTGGAAAATTCTGTTGTGAATTCCTAAAATTTTATGCACAATTTGGGGAGACAAGGCTTTGGTAAAGCAAAGTATTGAAATGTTGTGCTACTTAACTTTTCACGCATTTTGAAAGTTGCCAAAAGCGATGTCACTAGAATGCCAGCCATGTTCAAAGATAGCATGCACATGTGTGCACACGCGCATGCACACACACACACACACACACACACACACAATACTACTTCAAGCTTCAAATATCACAGCTTCAAACTAGCATCAGAGAAAAGATATTAGCATCAATTGAAACTTGCGATGGGGCAAAGAAATCATTAACGTAGTGAAATACACAGAGTGCTTTTCTGCCAAAGAGTTCAAGTATGCTTGTGTTTATCATCAAGATATCCCTATGGAGTAGAGGAAACCAAGGCACAAAGAAGTTTAATGACTTGAAAAAGTCTAGGTAAGGTAGTAGCAGTGCCAGTGTTAGAACTCTGCTACCTCTGTCCCCCCCCCCCCCCAAATAGTTGGCCCTCTCTCTGGAAAATTCTGAAGATACTTGGGACTTAGAATTGGATGATCTGGGTTCAGTCACTGCTTATTAGCTGTATGACTTTTGGCAAGTCAGGCATTCTTTGGGACACAATATAGCTTTGATTCTTTCTGTTGAAGTTTATATCTGTGTTTTGTGTAATTCTCTGTAATATAGTATTTCCATGTTATACTCAAACTATTTTGTAGAAAAAATTCTGGTATCTCTGTAAGAAATAATGGCAGCAAAAAAGCTCAGATTTGGACATTGCTCTTTATTCCCTGTGCAAGTGACTTGTGAATAAGGATACACAAGATATCACAACAATTACTTTTATTGCACACAATGCTTAGTATAGTTTTTCTTTTAAAAACCACAAATTGGTGGTTACAAGGTTCTCTGATTTGTTAGCTGGATAATCTTCACTTCCTTTGTTTTGTTTTTAACAAAGATGAAAATATCTAAACCATTGGATTCAGAATTAGATTATGTTATTTTCATGAAAAAATTAGTGTCAAATTACATGTCAGAATTTATAAAGATTCTTATTTACATAGTAACAAATTTTTATACTTGTACGTTTTATACTTGTACATTTTGTATTTATATTGGATACTAATTTTGAAAAATTGGTGATTTAAAACCAGATTTTATATTATGAAATAATTTCATAGATTAATTATTAGCTAATTAATAACCTGGAAAAACAGTTTTACCTTGCAAATGATAACTAAGCAATATATATGCATCAAGCCCCCAAATGTCTCCATTAAAATTCTTTCCCCAAGTTCTGTTTTTGTTTTTTGTTATAAGTATTTTGATTGCCTAGGAATTTTAATTCCTAAAATTTTCGATATGGGAATCTTTGATTTTTAATTGTATACATTTGTTCCCTTAAGTTTGAACAACTGTGAATGTGAGAGAGTAGTTTGTTACCCACATTTACACTGCACTATGCATGTCCGCTCACTCTTACCCAGCTTGTGTCCGGTTCTCATGCTACGTTTTTGATGATTCTGAGTTTGTAAGTAAAAAGAAATAAAAAAAAAATAAAAAAAATAACTGGGTGAAATATTGAAATTAACCACAACTGAAAACGCTTTGAAACTTGTTTGCAAAGTATATATACAAAAGCAGTATCTAATGGCTGGAAAATCACATTTTAAATTGTATTGCTTCAAGAGTATTTTTTCAATGAATACTTAACAGAGCTCTCAGCTCGCTCTGATACTAAAGCCCAATGAAGAAAGGATTAATTATTTCAGTTTAAAGCCAATTCAGAAATTTCATTTGGCTCCTCAACTTTAAATTTCTTTCACAACAAATGTTTTACCAGAAAAATAGAAATGGACCATCTGCTGAAACCTCCATCAAGTGGGGAGTAGCCAAGGTAGTAGAGAGTCAAAAACATTGGTGATTCATTATTGGTATGAGAATAATTGAAAACTGATGGTAATGATTAGATGAAGTACATGCATCAGAATTGTATACTCTAACAGAAAAACTCCATGAAATGTTCTTCCCCAACCTTCCCTACTTCACCTAAGTTGGACATTTAAATTTTTTCATTTTTATTTTTTACACTATGTATTTTGTAAGTCAACTGTCAGCATCACATATATTATCAAAATAAATACATGGTTTTTGTTTCCATTTTATCATCCAAACCTAGATTTTGGATCCTGTGACTATTAACTACCCTTCTTAAAAAATATTTTAATGGACTTAATTTTCTTATTTTTTTGAGAGAGTGTACGTGCACACGTGGACAAGAGGGGGAAGGTCACAGGGAGAGGGAGAGAGAGAGAGAATCCCAACTAGGCTCCACACTCAGTGCGGAGCCTGATGCAGGGCTCCATCCCACGACCCTGGGATCATGACCTGAGCCGAAATCAAAAGTCGGATGCTCAACCAACTGAGCCACCCAGGTGCCCCTATTACTACTTTTTGATCTCTGTTTGTTGTCCTAATGTTGGCTTGTTGTTTTGGGGGCCTGGTCCAAGTTATTACCACTCCTGCCCTCAGTTTTTTGACTTTCTGTTTTCACTGCCTTATATTCCGCTTTACATTCTTAAATGTTATGGATAATTTTTGTTGATGTTTTTCTCTTATATTTACATCAAAGAATTATACAGTCATGTTTGTGCTTTTTTTTTTTTTTCCTCATTGGCTTCTCTTCTGTTGTTTCATTTTCTTTGTTTAATTCTCCTTTGTAGTTGGTTATGCAGTATATTCATTTCTGTGTTCTGAAACCAAGTCAGGTGATGAACTAGATTATTATATATTTAACAAAGTTATGGCAAGTCCCCTTGTCTGTGCTGTTAATTAGTCCTGTGATCGAGTGGGAGATGTGGAATGATCATCTATGAACTGGTGGTCTGTTCTTGAATTGGTTAGACACATAATGGTTTTGTTTATGCGTAAAGCCAGAGAATGGTAGAGTTCCACTATAGATTCAGTAATTTCAATGGTACTGCTTGGGGTATCCATTTGGGAAAATGAATGCATTTTCAGAGTTTACTAATAATAGGTAAAGGCTATGCTCACTGATGACTTTGTGCTATTAAAATAAAGCAATATATCTTCAGTTACTCCTACTTGTAGTTCTCATTTAGGGATATACTATCTATAAAAAGTTCTGCTGTGGTTTTGATTGAAACTTCAGAGGATATATGGGTCAATCTGGGGGAGAATTGACATCTTAATAATGTTGAGTCTTCCAATTTATGGATATGGTGTCTGTTTTTAGATTCATCTTTGATTTAATTTATCAGTGTTTTATCGTATTTAGTTTATAGATCTTACACATATTTTCTTAGATTTGTCACTAATTATTTCACTTTCTTAGTGCTATTGAAGTAGCACCTAACTTTTTGAAACAAAATTCCAATTTTTAAATTTGGTATATAGAAATAGGATTTTTTTTGGATATTGAATTTGTATCCTGCAACTTTACTAAACTTCTGTTGGGGACTTTTTTAATGAAGTTGATGGTGTTTTCTGTGCAGGCAATTAATATCATCTACAAATAGAGACAATTTACTTATTTTTGAACCATGTATGACTTTTACTTCTTGCCTTACTGCTTAGAACTTCTGGTATTAGATTTGATATGAATGTGTTGGGAAAGGCACTCTGCCAAGGACTTTGGCATTGCTGAAGGTCCTAGGATATGCTGGGCATTGCTGGCTCTACCAAGAATGCAAAGACCTGACTCTTCTTTATCGGGTCCGTTTGTGTTTGAAGCTAGCAACCTTGAAGGATGCAGTAATAAGTCCCCAGGCAAAGAGCAGACTTGCTTCTGCTTGTTATAAAAACGGTAAATTTTTACACTCAGTGTTGTTTGGCTGTGATGCAAACCCACTGTGTACAGAGTACTCACCTAGGCCCCTCTGCCAAGGGACTTGGATGGGATGGTGAACTGTCACTGACACCATCCTCATACTTACGTCATATGTGATAAAGTCCTTAGCTGGTAACCCAGGCATCTAATGTCTTTTGCCAGCATCCATGACAAGAGCAGACTAACTATATAGCTTGCAAGTAGAGTAAAATCCTAAACCCTTCATGATTTTTGACAATTTTGGCAACAAGGATGTGATGTTGACAGAAACATGGCTTCCTGCAGGAAGAGACAAGTGTCCCTGTGGGCCGGTTTAGGTGATAGGAGATCCAGCAGCAAATGCTCCTGTTGAAACAGTAAACTAGTGGATCCTCTGCTGACCTACCTGTTAATGAATATTTAGAGGCTAAGTAGTGAGAAGTTGAATGGAGCTGCCTGAATGGTGCTTTGGTTGGTGCTCACTCTCTAGGCCGGAGGAGGAACGATTGTTATTACGTCAGTAAGGCAGTACACCGCTAGGCCCAAGGCAAAAGGCAGTAGCTGCTGAATCAGGGGGTCCTCAGAACGAAAATGAAAGGTGTCAGCACTGAGCATGGGTAGACTGAATACATTCTAACTTTATTGGTTGAGGCCAAGTAGGCAGCTTGAACATAAGTGCAAGTCTCGCTTATTGGTGCAGAGTTACTCTTGTTTTCTGCCCTCTGATTCATCTCTTACCCTTTAATCTCAGCTGCTTCAGATCAAAGCTTGGTGTGGTTGGGAACCTCAAGGATGGGGGAAGTTCAAACTTTAATAGCTGTGTTGGATAGAGTGCCCATGCACCATCCTACCCGGTTCTGTGGGGAGAAAGCACGCTAGCTGGCGAGGGGCGGGTGGTGGGGGGGAATGGCAGGGTGCACAGGGCACAATAAGGACACCCAGGCTCTTGCAGGAGCTGGGAGGGATGAGGGAAGAAGTGGCACTGACCCTGGAGTGAGGACCCAAACAAAAGAGCCTCCTACCACATCAGCCCTCCTCTGCAGGCTAGCCTCCCCCACTACCCCACTGCCCTCTCCTGCCCCTGCTCCTGGTCAGAAAATAGTGTCTTCTCCTGGCAGCTATGGCTGTAATCCCTTTTGTGTGTATGTCAGATCCCTTGGTCTATGTTCTTACAGGGGGGAAAGCAGTCAAATTCAAGAAAAGCTAGAGTGTGGGTGCAGTCTCTGGGCCTGTTCAATATACTCTTGTTCTGGCTTCCTCTGCCAAGTGTATATTTGGTATTGCCGTTTTTACTTCTACATGCTTACACTGTGAATGCTTGTAAGTTCACAGGAGATTTTCCCATTTGTGGGCTGCTGCATGTCCCCTCCCTGATTGATCCAGCACAAACAATGGATTATCCCTAGAGGAAAGAAAAGAAAATCACAGCTTTGGTTGAAGACTTTGTGTCTAAGGTATGCAGGCCTTTTCTTAGTACAGCAGTGCCACCTGCCTGACCCAACTACCAAGTGCACCTCTTTTGGAAGGGCCTACTGCTGAGGTCTTCTTAAAACTAAACACCTGACCCGTGCACTCCTTGCGACTATCTGGCATGATATTGCTGTCTTGGGGGTATGTTATTTCAGACTTGATGGTTAACAAGGGAAGGACCCAAGAGACTGAATTGAGCAAATGAAAATGGATTGTTTAGAGATGCAGGCAGCCTGGCCTTTGTGTCTTCTTGGTTTTGAATGAAGGGGTGGAAGTGACCCCTTTTGGGAAAAACTTTCATGTTACTCCTGAAATATCTCTCACTACTTGAAGCAAAGTTCCTGGCCTCAGTGGGACCCGTGATTCACAGAAGTTCCTATAAATAGGTTGGCCTGGTTCACTGATGGTTCAGCCCAGATACCAGCTGATGGTATCCATTGTACTGCTGCAGCTTTTCAACCAGTGCCAGCTACAGAACACTGAGAGTGGATGTGATCGCTCGACTCCATTCTCAGAGCTCTGACCAGTACACCACTTGATGAACGTTAGAGTGTTTTTACTAAATCTTGGGTTTCTTGGGCTCTTACTGGTAGCCCAGCCTCCAGACGTGCCACTTGAGAGATCAGCAGATCAAAAACATCTCTCTCTGCGGCTGCAAACTATGGAAACAAATTGTGGTTGCCAGTCAGTTTGGGTTACTCAAGCCTGTACCTCCTGGATTGCTGCCATTTTTACTCAGAAATGGCATTCTGCATTCAAAATTGTTTTGAATGTAGCAGCATATCCATCATAATAGACTGGACAACCACTGTGTCCTGGGTTTGGGGAAAGGGTATTTCTCAGTGTTCCTTGCCCCACTTCCACTTGTAGGACTAATTCTTTTTTTATTTATTTTTTATTCTCAAGTTAGTTAACATGTAGTGTAGTTTTGGTTTCAGGAGTAGGACCCAGTGATTCATCACTTACGTATAACACCCAGTGCTCATCCGGAAGAGTGCCCTCCTTAATGTCCATCACCCATTTAACCCAACCCCCCTCACCCCCTGGGTTTGTTCTCTGTGTTTAAGAGTCTGTTATGGTTTGCCTCCCTTTTTGTTTTTATCTTATTTTTCCTTTCTTTTTCTTATGTTCATCTGTTAAGTTTCTCAGATTCCACATATGAGTGAAATCGTATGATAATGTCTTTCTCTGACTGACTTATTTCGCTTAGCATAACACCCTCCACGTTGTTGTGAATGGCAAGATTTCATTCTTTTTCATCACTGAGTAATATTCCATCGTATGTGTATGTGTGTGTGTATACATATATACGTACACACCCTACATCTTCTTTATCCATTCATCAGTTGATAGAATTTGGGCATTTGGGCTCTTTCCATACTTTGGCTATTGTTGATACTGCTCCTATAAACATTGGGGTGCCTGTGCCCCTTCGAATCAGCATTTTTGTATCCTTTGGATAAATTCCTAGTAGTTTCCAAAGAAGACATCCAGATGGCAAACAGACACATGAAAAGATGCTTAACATCACTCATCATCAGGGAAATACAAATCAAAACCACAATGAGATACGACCAGACACTGGTCAGAATGGCTAAAATTAAGAACTCAGGAAACAACAGATGTCGGTAAGGGTGTGGAGAAAAGGGAACCCTGTTGCACTGCTGATAGGAATGCAAACTGTGGTGCAGCCGCTCTGGAAAACAGTGTGGAGCCTCCTCAAAAAATTAAAAGTAGAACTACCCTACAACCCAGCAACTGTAGGACAATTCTTTTTCTTCCCCCAGGGGTAAAGCTTTGTTTCTGTTTTTTTGTGTTTTTTTTGCTGTTTCCTTCCCCTATCTCTAATGGGTTTTCAACAGTGACCAGAGGGTGATAGGGTTTGTTGCACTGCCATGAATGGTTTTAGGCCTTTTCTCCTTCCTTGTATGAGAGAGGGTCGAAAGGATCCAGGTTGGGCTTTATGTCTTGCTGTCAGTGGCTGTTCCTCTTGCCATACTTGGACCAAGAGGGGTGCTTTTCTGGGCCTCTTACTCTGCACCTACTCCTTTTTCTGTGTGCATACCTGCTGAGATTTGTGAAGAACCAGTGGATAGGTATGCCTTCCCTTTTTTTGTTTGTGGTTCTGTGTCTCTTGCTAGCACACACTCAGCCTCTAGCACTTCATTAACAATTTTAGCTGAATTATTTTTATTAGTATCTAGCATTGTTTTCCCAGGGAGCTTGTGTCCCGTGTGTCCTTCAAGGCACCTGTTTTTCCTTAGAGCTTGAGTTGGTTGGTTGCCTATAACCTCAGTTCTCCTGACCGCTATTTACCATGATAATAGCTTAATTTCATGACCCTAGTTGGTTATGGTAGAATACCCTGTAAACCGTTGCTTGATTTTATTTGCAAGTATTTTGGTAAAGTCTTTGCATGTTCATGAGAGATATTGCTCTCCCATTTTGTTTTATTGTAATGTTTTTGTCTGGTTTTGGAATCATGACGGTGTCGGATTTGTAAAGTGAATTGAAAAATGTTTACTCTTTTTTTGGTTAAGAACAAATTTGTGTAAGATCAAGACTAGACTTTCCTCAAATGTTTGGTAAATTCCAAAGAGAAAATATTTGAGCCCAGGAGGTTTTATGTTATTTAAACCTTTTATTTTTAAATTCAAATAACTTAATAGATGATAGCTTCAGATTTTCTATTTTATCGTGTCTGTTTTGATGATAAGTATAGCTTGAATAATTTGTTTATATCATTTAATTTGCCACATTTATTAGCTTTGATTTGTTTTTAACATTTTCTCATTATATTTTAATACATGTAGGATTGATACTGTATCTCCCTTTCATTACTGATGTTGGATATTTATATCTTTTTTTCTTGATCAGTTTGCCTAAAAGTATATTAATTTTATTAATCTTCAGATAACCAGTATTTGGTTTCATTGTTCTTAGTGAACAATGTTCTTATTGTTTGTATTTTACTGATTTCTGCTTTTACCTTTAGTATTTCCTTCCATCTACTACTTTGTTGAAAGTATCTTTAATGTATTTAAATGCCTTTTTTAAAAAATTTTTTTTTTCAACGTTTATTTATTTTTTTGGGGACAGAGAGACAGAGCATGAACGGGGGAGGGGCAGAGAGAAAGGGAGACACAGAATCGGAAACAGGCTCCAGGCTCCGAGCCATCAGCCCAGAGCCTGACGCGGGGCTCGAACTCACGGACTGCGAGATCGTGACCTGGCTGAAGTCGGACGCCCAACCGACTGCGCCACCCAGGCGCCCCTAAATGCCTTTTTATCTAATATGGGCTCAGTACAGTTTTACTTGAATCCCACAAATGATTATGTTTTATATCACTCAGTTTAGTATGTTCTTTAATTTCCCTTGTATTTCTTTGCTGAAACATGGGTCATTAAAAATTTTTTTTGGAGCACTTGGGTAGCTCAGTCAGTGAAGCCACTGACTCAATTTCAGCTCAGGTCATGATCTTACGGTTCGTGGGTTCGAGCCCTGCATTGGGCTCTGCACTGACAGTGTGGAGCCTGCTTGGGGTTCTCTCTCTTCCTCTTTCTCTGCCCCTCCTCCCCTGTTGGCGCGGTCTCTCTCTCTCTCTCTCTCTCTCTCTCTCTCTCTCTCTCTCTCTCTCTGTCACACACACACAAAAGTAAATAAAAACATTTAAAAATTTAAAATTATTTTTTTCAATTTCTAAATATTTGGTAAGTTTTCTAATTTTTTTTGTTACTGATTTCATTCACATTTAATTTCATTAAGAGAATATACATTGTAAAATTACAGTTTAAAAAATTTGTTTAGGTATCTTTAATGGCACAAAATACAGTCTATCTTGGTGAATGTTCTGTGTACCTTTGAAAATAATGTGTTTTCTCCCATTATTGGGCATAGCGTTTTATAAATTTCAAACAGGTCAAGTTGACTGATAATATTGGTCACGTTTTCTCTCGCCATACTGATTTTATGTTTGTTCTATTAGCTTTGTACTGAAAGTAACTTTTTATTGAAAGAGGACTTGTAAAGTTCCCAGATATAATTCTGGATTGGTCTGTTTCTTCTTTGATTTTTTTTTCCAGTTTTTACATCATGTATATTTATTGGATATATGCACATTTAAGAGTATTATGTATGTCTTTATTCCTGATAATCTTGTTTTGATGTCTCCATTGTCTGATTTCAGTGTAGCTACTACAGGTTTGTTTTGTGGCTTATATCATACATACTTTCTTAATCTTTTATTTTTAACTCTTCTGTATCTTTGTTTTAGAGGTTTGGTTTCTGTAGATTGTGATAATTTGGTTTTGCTTTTTTTCCATTCTGATATCTGTCTTTTATTTGGAGTACAGAGCATTTCCGTTCAATATAGTTTTCCATATCATTAGGCTTACACCCTCCACTTGGCATTTGTTTTGTTTGCTCCATGTATTATGAGCTCATTTTTCTTCCTTTTCTAACTTGTTTGGGATTTTTACTGTTCCATTTTGTTTGGATTTTTAGTAATTAATGAATAGATAAAATAGAATAATAACAAAACGGAGTAGTACGTAGTCTACTGACTGATTACCTCTATTTTTTAGGTTTCTTATTTTATTGATGGTTTTAGGTTTGATGATATACACATTTAACCTACATAGTCTATTTATAAATTATAGATCACATCATTTATTTTAAAAAATAGTTTTAAAAATATTTCTTTTGAGAGAGAGAAAGCATGTGCATGAGCAGGAGAGAGCAGAGACGGGGGGTGGGTAGAGAGAGAATCTAAAGCAGGCTCCACGCTATCAGCACAGAGAACAACTTGGGGCTCTGTCTCACAGACTGTGAGATCATGACCTGAGCCTAAATTAAGAGTTGAACACTTCACCAACTGAGCCACCCCAGTGCCCTGATCACATCATTTATGATGGTAGATCCTTATTATCCTGTCACTTCCTTTGTCCTTTTTCCATCTTCTGTACTGTTTCTTTTTTAAAGTTTAGTTCTGCTTTATAAACCTCATAATAGATTGTTACTTTTTGTTTTAAGCAGCCAATCATCTTTTAAATAAAAATTTAAGAATAATTTATGCATTTACAGTTGACTGTGAACAGTAGTTCACAGTGCTGACCCCATGCAATTGAAAATCTGTGTATAACTTTTAACTCCCCCCAAAACCTAACTACTAATAGCCTATTGTTGACTGGAAGCCTTAGTGATAACATACACAGTCAATTGACATATATTTTGGATGCTATATGTTATACACTGTATTCTTAAATTTTTATTTCTTTTTATGTAGGCTCCATGCCCAGTGTGGGGCTTGAACTCACAACCCTCAGATTTAAGAGTTGCAAGCTCTACCGACTGAGCCAGCCAGATGTCCCAATATATACTGTACTCTTAAAGTAAGCAAGAGAAAATTAAGGAAATTGTAAGGGAGAGAAAATACATTTGTAGTACTGTCCTGTATTTAAAAAAAAATCTGGAAGAAGTGGACCCAACCCAGTTCAAACCTGTGTTGTTCAAGGATCAACTGTATTTACAGTGTCTCACACTTTAAATTTATTTATTTATTTATTTATTTATTTATTTATTTATTTACTTTTTTTTTTACTTATTTTACTTATTTACGTATTTACATTGGAGATTCTGGTATTTTCCTTCAGTTTGAAGAACTCTGACTTTTTTTGTAGTTTAGCCTATCTGGCAACAAATTATGCTTTGTTTAGAATTATGCTATCATTTAGAAGCTATTTTGTTGTTTTCTGGCATGTGTATTTTCTGGTGAGAAGTCTGGATCATTCTTTGTTCTTTGCTATGTAATGTGTCTTTTTTCTCTGTCCCTTTTTAGGATATTCTTTTTATTTATTCTATCCATAGTTTCATTATGATGTGCTTTGGTGTGTTTTCTTTGTGTTGTTTCCCTTCCTTCTTTGCTTGGGTTTCACAGATATTCTTGGATCTTTGTTGCTGCTGTGCTGCTGCTGTTACTTGTTGGTTTGGTTTTCTTATCAAATTTGAAAAAAAAATTCATTCTTCAAATATTTCTTCTTTCTCACATCTTTCCTCTCCTCCTGGGACTCCGATAACATACATTTTAGACTCCTCGTATTGACACACATACCACTGATGCTCAGTTCATTTATTTTTGTAGTTATAGCTTGAGTAGTTTTGGTTTGCTCTGGTTCCAGGTTCTGCAATCTTTTCTTTTGTGGTGTCTGATCTACCTGGAGCCCTTCCACTGAATTTTTCAGTTCAAGTATTTTGTTTTTCACCTCTAAACATTTTATATGATCAATTTTTAGAGTTTCATTTCTCTTCTCATTGTGTTCATGTTTTCTTTAAGTCTGTGCTCATAGTTATAATAGATATTTTAAGGTCTTTGTCTCTTAATTCCGTTATCTTTTTGCATCTTGGTAGTTCTAATAATTTTTTTGAAGATTTTTTTTTAAGTAATTCCTACACCCAACATGGTACTGGAATTTACAACCCCGAGATCAAGAGTCGCATGCTTCACTGACTGAGCCAGCCAGGTGCCGCTCTAATAATTTTTGACTGGATACCAGCCATTGTATTGGATATTGTTGTCGTCCTTTAAAGAATGTTGCACTTTGTTCTGTCAGGCAGTCAAGTTACTTGCGGATCAGCTTGATCCCTTTGAGGTTTGTTTTTAAGGTATACAGGGGCATCTTCAGAGGAAACTTACTGTAAGATTAGTTCAGCCCTACCATTAAGGCATGATCCTTCATGGGTATGTACCAAGTGCTCCTGTGCTCAATGGTGTCTCTTCATGTTGGCCTTCAAGCTGGAGCACCTTGCGGTGCTCTCATTGTGAACTCAGAATTGATCAGTTTGCAGGCTTTCTGGTTGTTCTTTGCTTGGCCTCTGAGTTTCATATGCTTTCATAACAATATTTTTTTGAAGATTCGAGAAACCCTAAATACAAATTTTGGAAGTGTTTCTGTTCTTAGGTTGTTTTTTAATGTTATTTTGACCTTCCTTCCCTTCCATTTACTCAGCCTTCTTTAACTCAGATTTGTCCTTTAACCTCATCTAGACCATTATTTATGACTTGCTAGGGTTTTCCCTTATGTTGTCAGGGAACACGTATTTAGGCAGAGAGCCTCAATAATCCTAGAGCTCACTTCGTTTGTTTTCTAGGGAGTCACAGCCTTGCTCTCCTGCTGTCCAGGATCTGAAAATAGTATTATAAGTTTTGTCCACTTTTCTAGTTGCTAGGGTAAGTCTTGCACCCTAGAGTAATTTGGAAGCAGAAGTTCCAAATTTGTTTTAAAAACTAATTATCCTATAATTTCTTGTAGTAATTAATTATGCACTAAATCTTGGTGTTCTTTTTACTGCTGTTTTAAAGTGATTAAAATCTTTGTTTTACTTTTTATGCCTTATTATGTTACAGTCTAATAATAGGCTAGTGATATTTTGTGTCCTGGAATTCACATTCTTTGCATTTAAAATATTTGCCCTGGACAATTTTCTTTCATAAGTACCTCTATTACTTTTTTTTCGCCCTGTTGGAGAAAAAGGTAACAGTGCTGGAAGAAAGATCACACAGCTATGCAGATTAATGCCTTTGCAAATTTATGTCTTCTAATCTCTAGTCATTTCCCTTCTGTCACAGGTGTTGTTGTATTGACCAGGGAGTGGGAAACATTTTCTGTAAGGAGCTAGGGAGTCAATATTTTGGGCTTTGTGTGTGCCACATAAAGTCTGTATTGCATATTCTTCTTTGTCTTCTTTTCTGACTCTAAAAATGTAAAAACCAGTCTTAGCTTTCATCTTTGGTCTATAGGCCTTAGTTTAATCACCCTTGACATAGGACACCACAACTTTGTTCAAGCAGCCTTCCCTTCTCTCCAGTTTATACCAGAAGACCTTAATTTTTACTTTACTGATGAAATGGAGTTTAGAACTTTTGTCATCTTCTTGCTTCCTATGTGGTCCTTCTAAAAGCTTGTCTAGACTTTCCATTATTTGTCTTCCTTTCACTGTGTGTCAAGAGAGGATATATGTACATATATGTATATATATACATCACCTTTATTTTAAGCCTAAGCCTACTATGTGGATTCCTGTTTTTGTCCTCTTCCAAGTTCATTTACAACTTTTTCCATTTTGCTGTATTATTTTTCTTCATTCTTTCAACTGTACTATACCAATGTGTGCTTATTTGCTGTTCTGCCATTTTAAGTTTGGCTTATGACCTCTCAAAATGTTGATTTTTAAGGAAAGGAAAAATCAAATCACCACAACAGTTGATCTTAAGTACTTTCAGTTGCGTTTCAATTGGAATTGGAAGAAGATTGCTTTTTTAAGCTATAGTAAAAATATATAGGTAAAGGTGTTTTTGTGATACATACTTAAGAGTTAGTTGATCTTGGCCGTGTTTTTTTCCTTCATTTCCCCCCAGTGACAACCTAATAAGACTAATGAATTTGAACATCTCAAGGAAAAATGTTCTGTGTTGGGGAGTGATAACAGTTCTCTAAAAGACAAAACATCAAGTACAAGATTTTTTTTTTTTCTTCTTCTTTCAGGAATCAGACTAAATCTAGGCACATTGTGTTGCAGGCATCACCTCACAAATCTGCCAACGCATGTCCTTTCTGAGCTTCAACACAGCTGCTGTCCCAACCAGTCTTTCTTCTCTTTGATAGTGGTTTGCATTAGTGTTTTGGTTTATGATGGGGAAGGAAAAAATACAAAAGAATCCCTTCCTCATTTTTCTTATGATATTATGGGTTTTAAAAACAATAATATAAGTATCAGTGACTTCTAGATCATTCTCGTACTAAGAAATATGAAGGGCATTGGGTGTTTTAAATATAGATGAACCCATTTATATAAAAAATGGACTTTAAGGAATAAGGTTACTTGTAAAGAGTAAAGACACATTAAAAAAAACTACATGTTCTTACAACAACTTGTTCTATTCTTTTTTTTTTTTTTTTTTTTGTAACATAGCTATTCCTCCCCCGCTCCCCACACAACAGATTTGTAATGTAAGAATAGAATCATGGTGCAGCCTGCAATTCCCAGAGGTAAAACACACAGTACTAGACTTCCATCTGTAGATTTTACTTTTTAGATTTTATGTATTTTTTGAGTTAAATTAAAATTTGAAATCATTTTAAGCTTTCAAGGACTGTATTTATGTTAGATTGTTCTAAGAGAAGTGGCTACATCATAGAGCAGTTATTGATGCTCTGTGTTAAGTAGATATTTTGTTAGGTGGTTACCCTTTGATTATTCTTTTGCAGTCGTATATACTACAATTTGGCAGTGCTTTATGTCTTGAATTTCAATTGCCTGCTTTTGTCTTATTTGATTAGTTTTGTAATGGGCTTTTACTCTTGAATTTTCTTCTCCCTCCCTCTTCTTGTTGGACATACAATGGCATCATTAATGAGTGTTTTATCTATTTAAGTAAACCTCTAAAATTAGTTTTGAATTGGATGTTTTAGATATGTAAATATAACTCACAATTATTCAAAGTTGAAGAAAGGTGCTCTGAATGACCTGGGAGTTTTCATATAATAATTTAATGTTCTTAAATGCATGTTTGACTTTATGCTTACATTTGAGGGTATTTGAGCCTATGATAAAAGAACTTTATTGGTATCATAATAACTGTCAAACATTTAAATCCATTGCATCGTAGATGAACTCTTCTTATAGTAGAATCAAAATTGTGCTGTGCTATTCTCTTTTTTTAAACATGGGATATAATGAAGATATTTCAATTAAGTTAAAAATACATTTGTTTTCACTAGCTTTGGAAAGGAGACCAGTAAAAGTGTTTTCACAGTGACTTGCATTACCTGGGGAAATTGCTCCCTGAAAACATGAGATGATTTAACATTTTCGGTTTTGACTGTTTTTTATTTGTCTTAGAAGATAACTTGATGGGGCACCTGGGTGGCTCAGTCAGTTCAGCATCTGACTTTGGTGCAGGTCATGATCTTGCGGTTGGTGGGTTTGAGCCCTCAATGGGCTCTGTGCTGATAGCTCAGATCCTGGAGCCTGCTTTGGATTCTGTGTTTCCCTCTCTCTCTGCCCTTCCCTTGCTCACACTCTGTTTTTCTCTCTCTCTCAAAAATAAACATTAAAAAAAAAAATTAAAGGGGCTCCTGGGTGACTGAGTCTGTTAAGCATGCTCAGAGCCTAGAGCCTGCTTCGGATTCTGTGTATTCTTCTCTCTCTGTCCCTCCCCTGCTCATGCTCTCTCTTTCAAAAATAAACAAACATTAAAAAAATTTTTTAATAAAAAATAACTTGATTTGTAGTGATTTGTTCATTTGCAGGGACAACAGTATAAACACATGTTGGCATTGCTGATGTTCAGGGAGTCAGCTATGTGTGAGCCTGGCCTTGCCCACTTTCCCAGTCTTATCTTGATTAGTTCTCTATATTTTCCAGATGTTCATTAATGGTACCATGTAGAATAACTCATAACAGTCATTTTAAAAACCAGGAAATTCTTAAAATTCCTTATTTATATTTTTTGAATGTACCACATTAGTATGAGAGATTTGACTCTTATATTTTCAGCTATAATTCTTACTTTTATGTTGTGGAGACATGACTGTTGTTCAGGAGATTTTTTTTAAAGTTTTTTTTTTAAGTTTATTTTTTTTAAGTTTATTTATTTTTTTGAGAGAGGGAGAGAGTGCATGAGCGAGAGCAGGGGAGGGGCAGAGAGAGAGAGAGAGGAAGTGAGAGAGAGAATTCCAAGCAAGTTCCTCACTACCAGTGTTGGAGCCCTGCACCAGCTCAAACCCACAAACCCAGAGATCATGACCTGAGGCGAAATGAAGAGTCATACATAGAGTCATACATTTAACCAACTGAGCCACCCAGGTGCCCCTGTTCAAGAGATTATTTTAAATAAAATCAAAATCACCATAGAGAAAGCCTCATCACTTGGTTAGTCATAGTACATTCTATGTGTCTGATGGTACGTAAGGTGCTAGGGAAACGATGATAAATAACGAGTTTGTAGTTTGGTAAGGAAAACAGACAATACCCCATGGTGGTATAGACAAAGTATAGTACTGAGGGTTGAGTATGAGGTACTAAGAAGGGCAGTAATCTGGATGGAGATGATCAGGGAACACTTTCTAGAGGAAGTAAATGAACTGAGATGTAAATGATATTTAGGTATTAGCCAGATTGATTAGGATGGGTGGTGTTTGTTCAGATCGGTGCCAGAGTACCAGATAAAAGAGACAGCTTTTTCTAGAAGTTTGAGGTAGGGAAGACAAAGGAGGAGGACAGAGAAGTGTTGGCTGATGGAGCCAGATAGTAAATGGTGATGCAAGCCATGTTAGACGATTAGGTTTTACAGGAGGTCAATGATGACTCCAAAAAGGCCTGTAAGTAACATGATCAAACTTACATTTTAGAAAGATCATACTAACTACAATGTCATATGAGCTGGAAAGTTGGGAGTTTAATGAGATGCAGGGAAACTTAGTTTGTTAGACAAGAGTTGATGGTGGTTTAGAATTATTGGGGTATTGAGGATTAGAACAAAGTCATAGGATCATTATGAAGGGGAGATAGAAACAGTGAGATTTGGTGAGAGGAGCAGGGCTATCTTGACAAGTGGATAGTAGGGATGCTCCCTGAGTTATAGCTCTTAGGAACTATGAAGGATGATTGTAAGTATGTGGGGGGACATGTTGAATTAGAGATACTTATTGGACACAAGTGTAGGTATGCAAAACTGTGTATGTGTGTTTGAAATTGAGGAGAAAAAAGGGGCATAAGATGCAGATCTACAAGTTGCCTTGGCAATTGAATATGGAGAGCTGTGGATTTGGGTCCCCCAAAGGGAGTGGAAATCAGATGGACCCCTGAGAAACTGTGATATGTCAGGGATGGACATAGGAAGAGAAGAGCACAGACATGACTGAGAGGCAATGACTAGAGAGGTGGGAGGGTGTGATGGTAGCAGGGAAAAGAGAGTGTGTCAGGGCTGGAGTAGTCCGCGGTGTTACATGCTGCTGAGACTTTAGGTAAGATAAGATTGAAAAGTGGTCTTAGGATATGCTCCCCTTCCCCCCCCCAGAAAAGTAGGTGGTGACCTCAGCAAGCACAGGCACTGAGATCAAGCGAACACCAGTGTAAGCACATTTACTTCACGAAGCAATTTCAAGTGTCAAGTACAGTTATAAAGCATTTCATGTTTTGTGAAAAATTTTTTTAATGTTTATTTATTTTTGAGACAGAGAGAGACAGAGCATGAACGGGGGGAGGGCCAGAGAGAGGGAGACACAGAATCTGAAGCAGGCTCCAGGCTCTGAGCTGTCAGCACAGAGCCCAATGTGGGGTTCGAACTCACGGAGCGCGAGATCATGACCTGAGCCAAAGTCGGACGCTTAACCGACTGAGCCACCTAGTCGCCCCAATTTTTAAAGACTATGATCAGAGCGGCGCCTAGGTGGCTCAGCTGGTTAAGCCTCTGACTTCAGTTCAGGTCATGATCTCACGGTTCATGAGTTTGAGCCCCATGTCGGGCTCTGTGCTGACAGCTAGAGCCTGGACCCTGCTTCGGATTCTGTGTCTCCTTCTCTCTCTGCACCTCCCATGCTCACGTGCTGTCTCTCTCTCTGTCTCTCAAAAACAAATAAATGTTTAAAAATTTAAAAAAAAGACTATGAGTAGAATAATCTGATATTTGAAATTTTATAACTTGAAACTTTAGATTACAAAGGAGTAAGGGAAATAGGTTTCATAAGTATGGCTTGGATTTGAAATAACTGGCATTTAATCTAAACTCTACTAATTATTAGGACTTCCGTTTTGTAGATAATGATAAATGGTTATTGACAGAATTTCATGAGATAATATATGAAAAAATGTTTAGCATAATGCCTTACAGGTGTGCATGTGTGTATATAAAATGTTGAACGCCTTATATATAATTATACTGGTTAATAATTTCAGAGTAGCTTTTCTTTTGGTATCTTTGTTACCTGTTGTGTAATAAATTACACTTGGAAGGTAAAAGTTTAAAACAATAGGCATTTATTAAATCACACTGTTTCTGACAGTATGATAGGAAGAATAATAGTCCATAAAGTTGTTCGTGTTCTATTTCCCAAAACCTGTGAATATATTACATTATGTAGCAAAAGAAACTTGGCAAATATGATTAAGATTGTGAACCATGAGATAGGAGATTATCCTGGATTATCTGGCTAGGCTCAGCCTAGTAAATGAGCCCTTAAAAGTGGAGAGCAGGGGCGCCTGGGTGGCTCAGTCGGTTGAGCGGCTGACTTCGGCTCAGGTCCTGATCTCACGGTCCGTGAGTTCAAGCCCCGCGTCGGGCTCTGTGCTGACAGCTCGGAGCCTGGAGCCTGTTTCAGATTCTGTGTCTCCCTCTCTCTGACCCTCCCCCGTTCATGCTTTGTCTCTCTGTCTCAAAAATAAATAAACGTTAAAAAAATTAAAAAAAAAAAGTGGAGAGCATCTGCCAGCTGAAATCAGAGGAGATGTGTTGGAAATGCGGCAGTCAGGGGTTCACAGAGGTTCAGAGTGTGAGATGGAGGTAGGGGCTATGAGCCAAGGAATGTGGGCAGCCTCTGGTATCTGACAGCCAGCAAGGAAACGGACCTCAATCCTACAACTGCAGGGAACTGAGTTTTTCCAGAGACCTGAATGACTCTGGAAGCAGATTATTTCCCAGAGCCTCCAAAGTAATGCAGGTAGCCAACACCTCAATTTCAAACTTGTGACACCCAGAGCAGAAAATACCAGCTGCATCCAATGTATTTCTCAGCTACAGAATTGTGAGATAGTAAGTTTTATTGTATAGAGCCACTAATTTTGTAATTTATGGTAGCAATAGTAAACTATTGTAAAGATTACAGAACTAGAGGCAGGTTAGCTGGGGAGATTTTGATTCAGGGTCTCTCATGAGATTACAGAGAAGCTGTCCAGAAACTATAGTCATCTGGAGGCTTGACTGGGGCTGAAGGATACTTCAGAGCTCACTCAAGCGGTTGGCTTCAGTTTCTCACCATGAGAGCTTCTTCATAGGGCTGCTTACAACATGACAGGTGACTTCTTCCAAAGTAATTGGTAAGAGGGAGAGAATGAACAAATATGAGAGCATGCAATATGCAAAGTAGAAGCCAATGTCTTTTAAAAATCAAGTCTTAGATGTGCATATCATCGTGTCTGCCATATTCTGTTGTTCAAACAGACAAATCTTGATATAATAGTAAATTACATTGCAGAGGAGTGTGATTATCAGTTGGCAGACAGAGATCATTAGGGGAGGTGGACTATCATAGTACTTATGTGCCCAAGACGACCAACTTCCAGTTCTAGATGACCTCATTAGGCATATATAGTCCCAGGTCTGCAGGGTAGTTTTATTATTATTATCTTTTTAATGTTTATTTATTTATTTATTTTTGAGAGCGCATGAGCAGGGGTGGGGCAGAGAGAGAGAAGGAGACAGAATCCAAAGCAGGCTGCAGGCTCTGAGCTGTCAGCACAGAGCCCCATGCGGGGCTTGAACTCATGGACTGTGAGATCATGACCTGAGCCAAAGTGGGCGTTTAACCCACGGAGCCACCCAGGTGTCCCTGCAGTGTAACTTTATACAGGTTATTTAGCCTCTCTAAAACTGAGGTTATTCCTTCAGAATTGAAATTAGTTGAAATTGATTTCATATGTCAGTACTAGAAATCAGCTTAAGCTAGCTTAGGCAAACGAGGTATTTCTTAAAAGTCCTGGCACTTAATATTTTAGAATGTGCTGTTTTAAGATTAAGGATGCTAAGGTGTTTTTTTTTTAACGTTCATTTATTTTTGAGACAGAGAGAGACAGAGCATGAATGGGGGAGGGTCAGAGAGAGGGGGAGACACAGAACCTGAAGCAGGCCCCAGGCTCTGAGCTGTCAGCACAGAGCCCGACGCGGGGCTCGAACTCATGGACCGCGAGATCATGACCTGAGCCGAAGTCGGCCGCTTAACCGACTGAGCCACCCAGGCGCCACGCTAAGGTAGTTTTTGAGAAATTCAAGAATAGTTGAAGGTAGAGACAATGACTGGTGTATCTTGGTTTAGAAGACAGTTCTTGAACGAGTCAAATTTGGCCACATCATAGGAACATGACATCTCCCTCTGCCAATTACATGGAGTGAGGGAAGGTTCCTAGAAGGGTTGGTGAGAGTAAGTGGTGCCACAGCTTCAATGGGCACCGTTCTTTGTCCAGTGTGATGAGTGGCAATTGTTATACAGTGTGCGGTTGGTGTAGCTATACACAGTGGCTCTGTTTTTTATTCTTGAGAGTTTTAGGACTCATTTCCACAGGTAAGTCTCTTTTGTCTGTTGATGTGTCTCGTAGCATGGTGCCTAGCACATAATTACTCAATAAATATTTATTGAATGGATGAAGGAGTCAGTGATTGTTGTGGCAATATGACCATTATTCAAATATTTAAATACTCTTCTGCTGCATATCATTCTTTTTAGTCTTCATAATTAATGTTGATTTAGTACTTATTTTGTGATACCAAGGAGCTTCTGTTTGTACTAAAGAGTGAACTAGAGCAATTTTAAAATAATGGAATAAGTGAAGGTATAATTACTGGCTGGCTGATCTCTGATTTATTAAGGTGGTTTTTCAACTCATGTTTGAACAGCTAAATCCATATGGAAGTATTAGTAAACCTATTTGCAAACAGCAGTTGTGCACTGGAGAGTTGCATACAATTTATGTAATCTCACCCTAAGTATAAAAAGTTTAATAATCCTGGGTATTTTATGGTTACCATGTAAAACTGGATCTTGAGGGGTCATGCTATTGTCTCAGTTAAATTTTTGGAAATATACTATATATGGTTTTGAGCACAAAGATAACAATTGCAGATCTACTAGCTGTTTATTTTTCATCCACAAATATTTATTAGCTGTATTTCTAGTTATTAGTGTAAGATTTGTAAGTAATTTTTAGGGTAATGTCACAAGCTGAAAAGAAGTACTTTTGCTGATTGTTATTATTTTTAATTTACTTTTAGTTGTTCAATTCTATTCAGTTCTATTAAGTGAAGCTGCTAACTCCAATATTACAGGGGAGGCATTCAGAGTTTAGAGTAGAGTATTTGAATATTTGGGGCGAGTGAATCTAAAAAAAAGTATAAAAATAACTTTAATATGCTGATGATTCTAAAAAAGGTATTAATAATGTGCTATGAAGGTTAAAAAGAAACCATCTGGTTTGAAGAATCTGAACAGGTTTCATGAAATAGGGTGGAGCTGTATGAATAATTCTGAAAAGTAGAGTTGGAGTGAGTGGTGAAAATCCAGGTATCTAACGGATTTTATTTTTGAGCTTGTAACTTTAAAATCCTGAACTATTTGTCCCGTGCTGCTTTACATACTGACTTTTTACTTTTAATTAGTATCACTGAAAGTGGTGATAAGATGGGCTGGAATAATTTAAGTTCTATTAAAAATAAACCTGAATAATTTAGACTCTATTTTAATTACAAAAGTTACGATTAATTTAACTGTACTAGCATGCAACCAGCCAGTTTACCGAGAATAGGAGGACTGTGGTAGCATTGGCCGGACTAAGGGTGGCATAGAGTTTACAGACTTATAGAACTGGAAGGGGCAATGAAGATCAGTCATCTTCATTTTCAAGAGTAAGAACCAAGAGCAGAGAGATAAATGAATTGCCTGTTTTTCTACATTTACAGTGATGGAGTTGGTACTCTATAGAGCCATGGCTTGTAGTATTTAGTCCATTAGGACTATTTGAAGCAGTCCCCTAATTCATTTTTGTTAAGGTTACTGAATCTGAAATATTTAATTTGTATGTAATCTGCAGACTCTTACAGACCTATCAGTCTAATATTCCCCCTGCTTCCTGCCACCCTCAGAGATCTCTTTTATAGTTCAGAGATAGAAGATGGCAAAGCACACATGAGACACATAATGTCAGATAGTGAATGGGATGGATAGGAACATAATTATGCCAACTGGTAAAAGTTCTTCAAGTCCAATGGACATGACAGGAAATTCTAAACCATCTTGGATCTAAGACTAGTCTCTTTAACAAAAAAATTAATTTTGAACTATCAGCAAAGGCAATCACATTTTCAGTTGTTACTAGCAAGATACATTTTAGACCTCTCCTTTCTGGTAGCACTTTATTTTATTAGAGATACCATTTTGTCCAGAGGTAATTTTTTTAACAGCTTTATTAAGCTGTAATTAACATACCATGTAATTTGCCCATTTAAAGGGCACAGTTCACTATTTCTCATTTATGTTCAGAGTTGTGCAGTTGTAGCCACAGTTTAATTTTAGAACTCTGTACCCATTAGCAGTCACTCCCCATTTCCCCACCCCAACCATGCCACCCTATGCAACCACTATTCTTTCTTTTTCACGTAAATAGAATAATACAGTATGTGATCTTTTGTGACTGACTCTTTCACTTACTGTATTCTTTCAGGGTTCAGCAATATGGTGACATGTATCGGTATTTCATTCTTTTTTTTTTTTTTTAAATGTTTATTTGAGAGAGAGTGAGCGAGCAGGGGAGGGGCAGAAAGGGAGAGAGAGAGAATCCCAGGAAGTCTCTACATGGTCAGTGCAGAGCCTGATATGGGGCTTGAACTTACGAACCATGAGCTCATGCATGACCTGAGCTGAAGTCAAGAGTTGGAGGCTTAACTGGCTGAGTCACCCAGGTCCACCAATATTTCATTCTTTTTTATTGCCCAGTATATTTCATGTATGAATACCAAATTTAATTTATTCATCATCTGATGGACATTGGAATTATTTGGGCAAATATTTTCTCTTATTGTGTTGGTTGTCTGAGATTTTTTGTTTTTGTTTTAATTTAAAGATAGTACAATATGAGAAATATAGTACAATATGAGAAATATAACTTAACCCCTTTTCATGGACTTGCAACAAAGGAAAACCGTTGATATTGCATCTTTTAAAGATACTAGAACTACTCTCAAAATTGGAGAGAGATTAGAAAGTATGAATTGAGGAACTGAAAAGGTATAATTGTAAGGTCAGCAATTTTATTACGTTCTCCAAACCTTGTGTTTGGATCGTCTTCTCTGTTTCTGGTTTTCCTTTCTCCAGCTTTCAAAATCTCACTATATTTGTGTTCCCTGAAGCACCTTTGTTAGAGTATATTATTGGGCTTCCCATCTACCCAAATGGTCTGTAATTCTAAATCATCTCTGTCTTGATGATGGATTATATGTTATAGTTTTCTCTTTCCTTATTGCCATTTGCAGGGTGGGGGCCAGTGAATTTAATAAGTGAGACCATATTTGTGAAGGTAACATTCAGCCTGAGGCATATATGTTAAAGGAAGGGGAGAGCACTGTTGATGTGCTTTTGGCCTGATGTTTATCTTGAGTCCATGTATAAAAGTATTAGAAACTTAGGATTTTGGGGGGGGGTTACCTGAGGGTTATTCATAGCACTTCGATCCATATCCTTTCTACTTCTTTTCTGGAGGCCTGATACCTAGTCCTTGAAATTGTGCAAGATTTCCTTTCCTTATTTATCAGATACCACATTTACTCAGCTCATGGGTCATAGTTCGGTATAGGAGAAAAGATTTTATTTAACTAACATATAATATGAGCTTATTTTGAGGAATATTTTATATTGTAAAAGTTCACTTAGTTTACTAAATAAATCCCTGATTGATGGAATTTAAAGTGTTTTAGTTAAGTGAATAACTTTGGGCAGTGGGAGAGATTTTTGAGCATTAGTCATTAAAATTTAGCACATATGGTCTAAGTAAATGCCAGAAGAAATACAAGTAATATGCTGTGAAAATTCACAAGATAGATAAATTATTTACAGTTTAGGAGAGTAGATAAAATATTATGTGTAGTTAGCATTAGAGATAGGATTTGTTTGGGAAATTTAGAAATTGGGAAGGTGCAAAAATTTAGGGTTAGAGGGGGATATTTAGTATTTTAGTTTGACCAAAAGGTAAGCTTTGGATTACTGGTTAAATACAGTAGTTGAATGCATGCTTTTATTTATACTTCTTCTTTAAAATTCATTAAAATGACAATAAAGGGCTAAAAAGATATAAACTGACAAGGACAAAGAGTGCAAAAAGATACAGCAGATGAGAGAAATTACAGAATTTTGCATATGGAAAGCAAATAGATGAAAGGCTATTGATATTTTTTAATGTTTATTTTTGAGAGAGAGAACATGTGAGCAGGGAAAGGGCGGGGGGGGGGGGCGGGGGAGGGGGGGCGGGGGTTGGTGGTGGAGAAAGGATCTGAAGCGGGCTCCACGCTGACAGCTGAGATACCCATGAAGGGCTTGAACTCAAGATCTGCGAGATCATGATCTGAGCTGAAGTTGGACATTTAACCAACTGAGTCACCCAGGTGCCCTAAGATGATTGATTTATTAAAGTGTAGAAAGTGGAGACATAAAGACCTGCAGAGGGGAAGCCAAGAAGAAGCATGTCACCCCACGGAATTCTGGAAGGCCTCGGAATTAGAAGCATTATAGGCTCTTGAAGATGGGGTAGGGAATAGAACTAAAAGGAAGGAGATAATGTTGAATTTCTTATAAGCTATCACTTAGAACTCTGAGGAAAGCAGTTCTGTTTGGAAAGTAGGAGTGTTGACTGGCCAGTACTCTGTTTATTAAGTATAAAACACCTCTTAAGATCCATTCAGTTGGTCAATTGAAGGTTAACAGGACAGAGCAGGGAAGATTGTGAAATAGGTGGTTTCACTAAGTCTGGGGAAGATAGAAAATAAGGTAGCATTTTCATACTCCTCTGTTCCCTGTGGGTAGAATCTTTTCTCCTCCTTAGTGGCAAAGCCTTCTCAATTTTAGCTCTGGGTTTTCTCTTTTGCTTGTCCAAATCTGCTTTGAATGAAGTATTTGCATGGTGAGTCTAGTCTCTAATTGTGTGTTGTGAGACTCTGCACTTGTTAAGGCAGTTCTAGGATCATCCATCATAATGGCCTCAGATATATTTTGTTCACTTTTTGTGTGTGTATGATATTGTGTGTGTGTATCTAATTAATAAGGGAAATTACTCTTCTCTTTCTACTTTTCTACCATATTTTCCTCTCTGTTCCATACTGAGTATATGCATACATGCATACTCCTACTTTTCTTCTTATAGCTGCTGGAAATTTTAACTCTTTTACTGATTTCTGCAAAGAGTTCACAATTAAGACTTATCAGAATAAATCGTCTGGTAATTAATTCATTCAAGAAAGTATTTACTGGGACGCCTGGGTGGCTCAGTCAGTTAAGCATCTGACTTCGGCTGAGGTCATGATTTTGTGGTTTGTGAGTTTGAGCCTCACATCAGGCTCTGTGCTGATAGCTTGGAGCCTGGAGCCTACTTCGGATTCTGTGTCTCCCTCTCTCTCTGTCCCTCCCCTGCTCATGCTCTGTCTCTCTCTGTCTCTCAAAAATAAATGTTAAAAAAAATTTTTTTAATTAAAAAAAAGAAAGTATTTATTGAAGTTTCTCTATGTCCTAGATAGTGCCCTAAGCACAAGGGATTCAACAACCAAATTTCTGCTTTCATGGAGATAATGAGAATATTTTATGGAACAGTTCGATAAATGAAATAAATATATAGTACTATATTTTGATAGTGGCCATCCAGACAGGTGTGAGTGAGGTGTTAATCTCATTGCACTTCTCTAATGATTAATAATGTTTAACATTGTTTCATATGCTAGCTGGTCATTTGTATACTGTCTTTGGAGAAATGTCTACTCGTCTTTTGCCTATTTTTAGATTGAGTTATTTGTTTTTTTTGTTGTTGAGATATAGGAGTTCTTTATATATTTTGAAGAGTAACCCGTTTTCAGCTATATGATTTGCAAATACCTTCTCCCATTCTGTAGATTGCCTTTTCAGTTTGTTGACTGTGTCCTTTGTTGCACAGAAGTTTTTAATTTTGAGGTAGTCCAGTTTTACCTATTTTTACTTCTGGTGCCATGTCCAAGAAATCATTGTCACATCCAATGTCAAGAAGCTTTGTTCTTAGTTTTCTTCCAAGAGTTACACTTAGGTTTTTAATCCATTTTGAGATAACATTTTTGTATATGGTATAAGGTAAGAGCTCAACTTCATTCTCCTGCATGTAGATATTCGGTGTTTCAAGTTCCATTTATTGAAAAGACATATTCTTTCTCCATTAAATGCTCTTGGCACTCCACCCTTGTCAAAAAAACATCTGACAATATATGCAAAGATTTATTTTGGGCTCTCCGTTTTATTCCACTGGCCTGTATGTCTGTCTTTATGCCAGTACTACACTGTTTTGAATAGTGTAACTTTGTAATAAGCTTTTTTTTTAATGTTTATTTATTTTTGAGAGAGAGAGAGAGGCAGAGACAGAGAATGAGCGGGGGAGAGAAGAGAGAGGGAGACACAGAATCCAAAGTGGGCTCCAGGCTCTGAGTTGTCAGCACAGAGTCTGACGCAGGGCTTGAACTCACAGACTGTGAGATCATGACTTGAGCCGAAGTTGGATGCTTAACTGACTGAGCCATTCAGGTGCCCCTGTAATAAGTTTTGAAATTAGGAAGTGTGAGACCTCCAACTCTGTTCTTTTTCAAGATTGCTTTAGCTATTCAGGGTCCCTTAAGATTCCCTATGAATTTTAGGATGACTTTTTTTATTTCTGCAAATGTGACATTGGGATTTTGAAAGAGATTGCATTAAATTTGTAAATTCCTGAGAGTAGTATTTATATCTTCGCAATACTAATTCTTCCAGTCAATGAACACTGGATGTTTTTCCATTTATTTATGTCATTTTTAATTTCTTTCATCAGTGTTTTGTTGTTTTCAGAATATAAGTCTTTCATATCCTTGGTTAAGCTAATTTCTAAGTATTTTATTCTTGTTTGAAGCTATTAGAAGTGGGATTTAAAAAATTATTTTCAGATTGTTCATTGTTAATGTACAGAAATGCAGTGATTTTTTGGTGTTAGTTTTGTAATCCTTGCAACTTGGCTGAATTAGTTTATTCTACTGTGTGTGTGTGTGTGTGTGTGTAATCTTTAGTTTTTTTACATATAAGATCATATTGTTTGTGAGCAGAGATAATTTTACTTCTTCCTTTCTAATTTAGATGCCTTTTATTCTTTTTTCTTGCCTAATTGTCTTAGCTAGGACTGCCAGTACTATGTGGAATAGAAAAAAATAGAAAGTTTTTTTTTTTTTTTGCAGAATTTTTTCACTGCAAAAAAAATGATGCATCCTTATGTCTTTTTATAGTACAAGGCAGAGTATATGTAAGATAAATGTAATTGGACTTTAGAAATCCTTACTTTTCTTTTGATTTGTTTGAATTGTTACTTAAGGAGAAAAGACTTATTTCCAAGAGGTGGCTTTCTTACAAGGCTGTTTTGATACTTTTTTGAAGTTAATCCTTGGTTAAAATGAAACTATTGCCTTTTAGTAAATGTATTAAAGTACTCTCCTTCTGGACTGTACTCATATTCTTGTTTCAGTGCCCTAAGATTGTATCCTCAGTAGATTAGGTACTTCCAACTTGTTAATTCTGTGTGTGTGTGTGTGTGTGTGTGTGTGTGTGTGTGTGTGTGTGTTGTGTGTTCGTTATATCATTTACTTTTGAATTGCCAAAATGTTTTACAGCTTGGCATGTTTTATCAGCTTGCATTTTATCTTATCCTAGCTGTGCTTTGTCTAATCTCCTTGGGCTTAATTTTTCAACTGCAGTTAACTAAAAAGCAGCTATTTTTATAGCACATTTTGGTCTCTTCACTTGACATATTTCCTTGATGATTCTTTTTGTACTTAAAATCTAATGCTTAGGCTGAAGTATATTATGGGAGAAATAACTTGATTTCTGAGTCTCGCTGTGAAGTGCTTCAGCAAAACAAGCAAACAGTGGAGTGGGGGTATAGACAAAATAAGATTAGTAAAGTAAAGAGAGTTGTTGAAACTCAGAGGAGTCAGGAGGCCCATTATACCATTCTCTGTTTTCTAATGACATTTTTATAATAAAATGTTAAAAAAAAAAAGACCACATAAAATTACTGTCCAAAATAATAAATTTTCAGGCTTTGTTTGGAGGCCGACATTTATTTAAAATATGGCATAATGGGAGGACATTACTTATAATTAACAGTACCTTGATGGTAAGATCATCAGATTTGATAATGCCTCAAATAAAAATAGTCTTTCATATACTATATACTCTGTACTTAAGTAAATTTTTCTACTTTATTATTTTGAAAAGTTTCAAACTAGGGAAAACTGGAAAGAATAGTGAAGTGAATACCCTTTTATGTATAACCTACATTTATCAGTTGGAAAATTTGGCTATGTTTGTGTTTTTTGTATGGATGCTCTTACTGATTTTCTGTCTGCCTGGTCTATCAATTATTGAGAAAAAGACATAGAAATATCTAACTATAACTACGGATTTTCCCGTTTCTTTCATTTTTATTAGTCTTTGCTACACAAGTATTGAGCTCTGTTACTATGTGCAAACCCACTTAGGATGTATTAGGTGTGTTGGTTTACTATGGCTGTTATAACAAATTCCCACAAATTTAGCAGCCTAACACCAATTTATTTTACAATTCTGGAGGTGAGAAGTCTGAAATGCCTGTTATGGAACTAAAATCAAAGTGTTAGCAGGACTAGTTCCTTCTGCAAGCTAAAAAGGAGATTCCGTTTCCTTGCCTTTTACAGTTTCTAGAGGCTCTCCTTATTCCTTGGGTCATGGCGGTGCAGCCCATCACCTTTTCCTCCTGGTGGTACCATTCTCACATTGCCTTCTCTTGTAGATGTGACATCTGACTACCTCTGGCTCCCTCCTTTAAAGGCATTTGTGATTACATTGGGCTCATCCAGGTAATCCAGGGTAATCTCCCCATTTTAAGATGCTTAATTTAACACATTTGCACAGCCCCTTTTACCATGCAAAGTAGCATATTTACAGATTGAAGATCAGGATATGGATATCTTTGGAGCATTGTAGATGACAAAACTCCCCAAACTAATCTAAGGATTCAGTGCTATCCTTTCAAAATCCCAACTGGTATTTTTGCAGAAGTTGACAAGATGATCCTAAAATTCATTTTGAAATCAAGTAACCCAGAATAACTGAAATAAGTTTGAAAAAGGACAATCAAAATAAACTTGAAAAAGGACAAAATTGGGGAAACTTCCTGATTTCAAAACCTACTACAGGGTTACAGTAATTAAGATAGTCTGTTAGTGGCATAAGGCATATAGATCAATGGAGTACAATTTAAAGACCAGAAATAAGCTTTCATACTCACAGTGAATTGACTTTTTACTAAGGTGTGAACACCATTCAATGGGGGAATGAATAGTCTTTTTTAACAAATGGTGCTGGGACAAGTGGATATCCATATGCAAACAAATGAATTTGCATCTCTTCCTTAAACCATGCAAAAAAGGCACTCAAAATGTATCATAGACCTAAATATAAGAGCTAACCCAAAAACTCCTAGAAGAAAACATAGGAGTAAATTTTTGTAACTTTGATTTCTTAGGGCACCAGGGGGATAAGTGACAAAAGAAAAAATAAGTTGTATTTCATGAAAATTAAAAACTTTTGTCTATCAAAGGACACCTTTAGGAAAGTGAAAAGCTAAGACATCATCGAGAAAGTAAAAAGACAATCCATAGAATGGGAGAAAGTATTTGTAAGTCATGTATTTGACAAGATGCTTGTATACAGAATCTATAAAGAATGCCTACCATTAAAAAAAAAAAAAGACAACCCAACTAAAAATGGACAAATAGCTTGAATTCAAAGGAAGGTTTCAAATTTTTCAAATTTCATTCCTTCATTTTTCGAAGGAAGATACACAAGTGTCAATAAGCATACGAAAAGATGATCAACATTATCAGTCGTTAGAGAAATGCAGATCAGAGCTACAACAAAATGTCACTTGACACCATTTGGACCTCACCACTACTTCAGAAAGAACTCCGTGCCCATTAACAGTCATTTCCTATGTCTGCTTCTCCCCCAAAACCCGCTGGGCACCAGCCCCAGGCAGCCATTAATGTACTTTCTGTCTCTAAGGACGTACCTATTCTGGATATTTAATATAAATAGCACAACACAGTTTGTGACTTGCTTCTTTCACTTAGCATAATGTTTTCAGAGTTCATCCCTGATGCATCACGTGTCAATACTTCATTCCTTTTTATTGCCAAATAATATTCCATCTATAGATGTACTGTGTTTCTTTATCCACTCATCAGTCGATGGACATGTAGGTTGTTTCTACTTTTGGGCTCTGAGAATGCAGCTATGAACCCTCATGCATAAGTTTTTGTGTGGACTATGTTTTCATTCCTCTTTGGTATTGAGGGTGGAATTGATGGGGTGTGTGGTAACTTTAACACTTTGAGGAACTGAAAGTTTAACTAAAATATGATTGTTCCATAAGGATTCTGTATTGTGTAATTTTTATTTATGTTTCTATATATATAGTCAATAAATTTAGGTTAAAATTTTGAATAGTACCTTTAGGAGTATTCTGGTACTTAGTATCTTTCATTGTACAATTGGTTTGTTATGCATAATTCTTGCATATTTTTTTTTTGTAATACAGAGCAGGTAGGCAAGAAATGCTAATGTGGAATCAACATCATGATTTTAATTTTATTAGCAAAATATCTGATTCCTCTGCTTTAAGCTCAAATAGTTTTTGGTTCCGCTTTCCTGACTCCTCTTTGCAAGTATAATTCCTTCCTGGTGAAGATTGTATTCAGTAGCTCAAGAGCTCTTAAGCAAAGAGAATACAGAACTTGCTGGTAATGGGCCAGCACATGTTGTATGGACTAAATGGTTCATCCTGCAGCTGCTGCTGTGCATGTGCAACCTTGATTGACTTTAATTCCCAGTTAACTCATTTGGTCTATAGCTTCAGGCCTAAATCAGGGGTTGATTGAAGATAGGGAAAAATGACTGTATCAGAGAGAGGACGTATCAGTTTCCTAGGGCTACTGTAACAAATTACCACAAACTGAGTGGTTTAAAACAACAGAGATTTGTTCTCTCACAGTTCTGAGGCCAGACGTCTGAAATCAAGGTATTGGCAGGCCAATGCTGTCTCTGAAGGCTCCAGGGGAAAGAATCTTTCCTTGCCTCTTCCAGCTTTTGGTGGTTGCTGGAAATCTTTGGTGTTCCTTGGTTTATGGATGCATCTTTGCCTCTTTCTTTATATGGCCTCTTCCCTGTGGGTCTCTGTGTCTCTATATGACATTCTCCTTTCTGTGTGTCCCAGTTTCCTTCATTTCATAAGGACCCCAGTCATTGGATTAAGGCCCACCTTAACTTAATACAACTTGTTTTTAACTTGATTACGTCTGCAAAGAACCTTTTTCCAAATAAGGTAACATTTACAGGCACTAGGGGTTAAGGCTTTACTATATTGTTTTATGGGACACACATCAATCCATATATGTGTTGTTTCAAAGTATATTTAACTATCAAGTTGTGAAATAATTTGTGAGTGCTGTGTTTTCACAGAGAGTTAACATGCAGTGAATTAGGAGCAATGAAAACTAAGAAGGGGCAGGAATTATCAAGCTTGGGCCATTGTCAACTTTGATTTATAGTCTCTGATCTCGAATTCCCTGTTAACTTGGACCCCTCCACTATTCTCTGAGCTCTCTACCCTCAGCCCTGCAGTTCGACTCCAGTGTGATCTATGTACATATAGTCTTGCTTTTGAAGAGAGGTTTTAAGGTGTTGATGGTCAGAATGGATGAAGTTACTTTGAGATGAGAGGAATTACCTTTTATGACCTGGCTTGTCAGGTAGGCCCTTCACTACCTCAGTACAAAACTCAACACCCATTTACCAAGTAATAGTTAGAGATGGTTGGGATATTTTTCTGGGTTCTGACCACTGTCAGATTCTCTAAGTCCTTCAGCTTTCCCCAGCTCTCCCAGTTCCTAACTGGAGCTCTCCTTATCTGTCAGTCAGGGTTCCTAGTTGAGGCCAACTAAATCTACTTTAGCTAGTTCAAGCAGAAAAGAATAATGAGATTTTAGAGAGTGCATGAGAAGAACAAAGCTTTAGAAGGCCAGAGAATCAAACTTTGATGTTGAACCTCCAGACAGTTGAAATATTCAGCCACACTTATAGGACTGTTCTGTTAACCTTGTTTGTGTCATTTCCCAAATCCTGTCTTTACAACTTAATTGTGAAATTGGATAAGATAATTAACTGCTCTGTGTATCAGTTTTGTTGTCTGTAAAGTAGAATGGATGACTAAAGGTTTGTTGTATTAAATGATTAATGCACAGGTTTCTGGGGCACCTGGGTGGCTCAGTCAGTTAAGCGTCTTGACTTCGCCTCAGATCATGATCTCACAGCTCGTGAGTTTGAGCCCTGTGTCGGGCTCTGTGCTGACAGCTCAGAGCCTGGAGCCTGCTTCTGATTCTGTGTCTCCCTCTCTTTCTCTCTGTCCCTCCCCGTCTCATGCTTTGTTTGTCTCTCTCTCTCTGTCAAAAATAAATAAACATTAATATCCATTAAAAATGATTAATGTACAGGTTTTTAGTAACACTGGACACATAGTGTATTGATTTGCTGTAACATAGCACTACAAACGGGGTGGTTTAAACAATAGAAATTTATTATCACAGTAATGGGGCCTGGAAGTCCAAGATGCCAGTGAGGTTGGTTTCTTCTTAGGGCTGTGAGGGAAGAATCTGTTCTTTACGCCTCCTTTACTAAGTTCTGGTGTTTTGCTGGTAATCTTTGTGGTTCCTTGGCTTGTAGAAGCATCTCCCCAATCTCTCTATCCTCACATGGCGTTCTCTCTGTGTGGGTGGGTGACTGTGTCCAAATTTCCCCTTTTTATAAGGACACCAGTCATATTGGATTAGGGGCCCCATTTTAAATAATTACATATGAAACTACTCTATTTCTCCGTAAGGCCACATTCTGAGGTGCTGGGAGTTAAGGCTTCAACATATGAATTTGGGGGCGGGGGGGGGGGACACATTTCAACCCATAACACATAGTAAGTGCTATATGGATGTTTGTTTGCTTGCTGGTTTTTTAATGTTTTTATTTTTGAGAGAGAAAGCGCAAGAGGGGGAGGGGAAGAGAGAGAGGGAGATGGATGTTAATTGTTGTTATTCTGATAACTAGTTGTATTATGATTGTAATCTTTTTTCTTCAGTGTGTTACATCCGTATGGATTACAGAATAAATATCATTAGAGTTAACTTTAATTTTGTAAACCTTAGTAATTACCATTAATAACCTCCATGTTGTTTTTTCACAGTAAGGACTCTTTATCCTGTGGGTGTATGATTTTCCTATAGCCATGTATTTCTTGTGTTAGTAGAATTCAGGTAGAGAATAAAAATTAATAATGGCAAAAAGTTACTATATCTCATAGATTGGAGAGGAGAGAGAGATTGATTCTGTGATCACAGATGTTTACCTACTCTAGATACTGTTCATACAAGAGCAAGATACATGGCTCTGGAGCTTCCTCATCTTGTATATTACTACATCTTAGTGCTTTATACTATAAAAGTAAGATTCTTTATTGACCAGATATTTAGAGGGGTAAACAAAGGACCTCTATCAGTGGATTTACATGGATTTTGTTTCTTTTAAGTACTGCATCTAAACAGTATGGTGTAATTACTGTATTTTCTTAAGTGTGTTCCATGAGTGCTGGTTCTTACTATATTTTATGCAATTTGAGGGAACAAAAACAGGGGATAAAGAGATTTGGGAAGTATTACGTATTATATGCCTCTTTTGGATTTTTCTACTGCCTATTTGTGGTTTTGAGGAGTACTATAGTAAAGAAACCTATTTTATTTTGTGTTCAACTTGGCATTTCCTAAATTTGTGTATCACAACGCCTGTTAAAATAGTGCAGTTAGTATTTACTACACATTTAATCTTTTTGAGAGAAAGAGTCTCTCTAGTATCTATAACTAGGAATTATTTAATTGTTTTTAGGTATCTGAGAATAAAATCTTTTAATGTATAAGCTTATTGTTGAACCTTTTGGTTCAGGGACTGCCTGGATTATAGTTGTTTTCTAGTTTGTCAATGTAATTGTTTTTGAATGTGGGATTGTTGTCTGTTGTCTATAAATGGACAGTACTAGCACATAGGAGGCATTTAAGTGGCTGAAAGAGAAAATCAAAGTTGTACAGATCCTTCTTAACATATTTCGTAAGTAATATGAAGAGGGACAATGATTATGTTGTTGAATAGGCTCTGTAGTTCTGTTTGATGCATTTCTATTGTAATCTTCCTTCATGAAAAAAACCCCACAGCTTTATTGAGGTCTAACTGCTATACAGTAACATGCACATGTTTAAATTGTGCAATTTGATGGGGTGTCTCAGCGGCTCAGTCAGTTGAGCACCCGACTCTTTTTTTTTTTTTTGTAATTTACTTTTTAAAATTTACATCGAAGTTAGTTAGCATATAGTACAATAATGATTTCAGGAGTAGAATCCAGGGATTCATCCCCTATGCATAACACCCGTGCTCATCCCAGCAAGTGTCTTCCTTAATGCCCCTTGCCCATTTAGCCCTCCCCCCCAAAAAAAAACTCCTCCAGCAACCCTCTGTTCTCTGTATTTAAGAGTCTCTTAAGTTTTATCTTCCTCCCTCCTTTTATATTATTTTTGCTTCCCTTCACTTATGTTCATTTGTTTTGTATCTTAAATTCTACATGTGAGTGAAGTCATATGATACTTGTTTTTCTCAGACTGATTTTGCCTAGCATAATAAACTCTAGTTCCATCCACGTTGTTGCATATGACAAGATTTCAGTCTTTTTTATTGGTGAGTAATACTTCATTGTGTGTGTGTGTGTGTGTGTGTGTGTGTGTGTGTGTGTGTGTGTATACCACATCTTCTTTATTAATTTATCTGTTATTGGACTTTTGGGCTCTTTCCATACTTTGGCTGTTGTCAATAGCACTGCTATAAACATTGGGGTGCATGTGCCCCTTCGAAACAGTATCCTTTGGATGACTACTTAGTAGTACAATTGCTGGGTCATAGAGTAGTTCTATTTTTAATTTTTTGAGGAACCTCCGTACTGTTTTCCAGAGTGAGCTTCTGACACTAGATTTCGGTTCAGGTCATGATCCCAGCATTGTGGGATTGAGCCCCGCATTGGGCTCTGCGCTGAGCATAGAGCCTGCTTGAGATTCTTTCTCTTTCTCTCTCTCTTTCCCTCCACCCCTCTCCTCGGCTCATGCTTTCCCTCTCTCTCTTTTAAAATAAATAAATAGAAATTAAAAAATGTACATTTTGATAAATTTTGACATGTTTATATGCTGAGAAACCATCAACACAATCAAGATAACAAACATATTCTTCATCTCCAAAAGTTCCCATGTCAGGACTCCCTCCTACTCTCCCTGAAATGCCCTCTCATCCCCAGGGAACTACTGGCCTCCATTCTAGTTTGCACTTTCTAAAATTTTATAAATAGAATCCTACAATATGTGCTCTTTTTTTTTTTTTTTGGTCTGGCTTCTTTCAGACAGCATGAATATTTAAAAGTCATCTATATTGTTTGTGGTGTAAAGTTATTCATCAGATTCCTTTTAAACCTTTTAATATCTTTGGTTTCTTTAGTGATATCATCTTGCAGTCCTGATGTTGGTAATTTGTGTGTGTTCTTTTCTGCTTTTCTTACTCAATACAGCTAAAGGTTTTCAATCTTATTTAATATCTTCTTTTTTTTTAATTTTTTTTTTCAACGTTTATTTATTTTTGGGACAGAGAGAGACAGAGCATGAACGGGGGAGGGGCAGAGAGAGAGGGAGACACAGAATCGGAAACAGGCTCCAGGCTCTGAGCCATCAGCCCAGAGCCCGACACGGGGCTCGAACTCACGGACCGCGAGATCGTGACCTGGCTGAAGTCGGACGCTTAACCGACTGCACCACCCAGGCGCCCCCTTATTTAATATCTTCTAAAAGAATCTGGTTTTGGTTTCCTAGATATTCTCTACAGTTTTAGGTTTCTGCTTTGTTCATTATTTCACTTATTCTGCTTGTTTTGGGTTTTGTTGGTTCTTTCCTAGTTTTTTAAGGTGGAAGCAAAGTTTATCTATTTGAAAACTTTCTTTTTTTCTGATATAGGTCATTAGTGTCATAAATTTCCATCTAAGTATTGCTTTGGCTGTATCCTGCAATGCTGTGCTGGTGTTTTCATTTTTATTTAGTATAAAATGTTTTCTCTTTTTAATTTCCTCTTTTTTTTTCAACGTTTTTTTTTTTATTTATTTTTGGGACAGAGAGAGACAGAGCATGAACGGGGGAGGGGCAGAGTGAGAGGGAGACACAGAATCGGAAACAGGCTCCAGGCTCCGAGCCATCAGCCCGGAGCCTGACGCGGGGCTCAAACTCACGGACCGCGAGATCGTGACCTGGCTGAAGTCGGACGCTTAACCGACTGCGCCACCCAGGCGCCCCATTTAATTTCCTCTTTGATGATTTTTTTTAAAGAAGTTACTTTGTTTTGAATATTTAGAATTTAGAGTTTGAATATTTAGAATTTTTAGGCATCATTATGTTATTGACTTGTAACTATTTCATTCTGTTCAAGACACATACGCAGTATGAACTGAGTCCTTTTAAAATTTATTGAAACTTGATTTAGGCCCAGAATGTTGTCTTATTTGGTAAATAATCCTTGTACACTTGAAAGGAATGTGTTTTCTGATGTTGTGTGGAATGTTCTCTAAATATCAGTTGGGTCAAGTTGGCTGATAATCTTGTTCAGGTCTTTCAGGGCTTTGATTTATCCATCATTCTTGTTCTATCAACTCTTGAATGAGAAATGGTATAATCTCTCACTGTATTTTCCAAATGGATCATTTCTCCTTGCAATTCTATCAGTTTCTTCACTGTGTATTTTGAATCTCTTTTATTAGGGGCATAAATGTTTAGGAATATGATGATTTTGATGATGATGTAGCCTTTTTACTACCATGAAATGAGAACGATATAAAACGATACCTTCTTTTTTTTTTTTTTTTTTTTTTTTTTTGCTTTGAAATCTCCTTTAAAAATTATTGTAATCAATCCAGGAGTTTTTGATTAGTATTAGCTTTACATATCTTTTTCTGTCATTACTTTGAACTTACTGTGTCTTCATGTTTTCAGTGGGGTTTTTTTAGGCTGTATATAGTTTGATATTTTTTTAATGTAGTTTTATCATTTCTGCATTATAATTGGAATGTTTACACAATTTAGATTTCATTTTATTATTGGTGTGATTCGGTTTAATGCTACCATCTTGCTAATTGTTTTCAGTTTTGTATCATCTGTTTTGTATCAGTTTTGTTTATGTATCATCTGTTCATTGCATTGCTTCCCTTTTTTTCTGCTTTATTTTGGAGTATTTTTTTATGAGACATTTTATTTTGTTGGCTTATTTGCTATAAAGTCTGTGTGTTATTTTATTTGTTGCTTTAGGTTTTCTCGTAAGCAGCTTTAAATTATCAAAATTTATTTTTCTTGTATTCTAAGAAGAAACTATGCTTGATCATGATGTGTTCTTCTTTTTATGTATTCATATATTCTGTTTGCTAATATTTTAAAGATTTTGCATCTATGCTTTTGAGATATATTGTTCTGCAGTTTTATTATTTTTAAAATGTCACTGACGTTTGTATCAGGGTAATCAGATTTGCTAATATTTTGAGAATTTTTGTGTCTGTGCTCTTAGGGGAGAAGTACGTACTGTTCTTTTTTTTTTTTTGTCTTAGAAAGTATTCTTGTGTAGAATTGGATTATTTCTTTTTTCAATGACAGTGAAACACTTGGGCTTATAGATGTCTAATTTAAAATGTGCTGAATACAAATTCAGTTTTTTTTAAGTTTATTCATTTATTTCTAGAGAGAGAGAAAATGCAAGCACGGGGAAGGGGCAGAGAGCGGGAGAGAGAGAGAATCCCAATCAAGTTTGCATTGTCAGTGCAGAGCCCAGTGCAGGGGCTCAATCCCACAAACCATGAGATCGTGACCTGCGCCAAAATCAAGAGTCAGACACTTGAGCCACCTAGGCGCGCCCAAATTCAGTTTTTTAAGCAAGATCTGTTCACATCATCTTCTAAGAGTTCTGATAGTTTGTTCTAAGTTGTAGTGTTACTCATAGTATTCCAGTACCCTTTCAATGCTGTGAGGTCTGTAGTGGGTTCTTCTTTTTCACTCCCATTACTGGTAATTTGTTCTCCTTTTTTCTTTGTTGGTCTTACTAGGGTTTTGTTAATTTTATTGACACTTGAAAAGAATTAACTTTTGTTTTGATTGAATTCTGTTATTTTTGTTTTCAATTTCATTGATTTTCTCTTGTTTATTCTGTTCTCCTTTTTTGTTTATTTTGCTCTTTTTCCTGGTTTCTTGTGGCAATAGCTTGCATTACTGATTTGAGACCTTCCTTTTTTTCTAATTACACATTTAAAAAAATATTTTGAATTTATTTTTGTGAATGGTGTAAGAAAGTGGTCTAGTTTCATTCTTCTGCATGTTGCTGTCCAGTTCTCCCAGCACCATTTGTTAAAGAGACTGTCTTTTTTCCATTGGTTATTCTTTCCTGCTTTGTCAAAGATTAGTTGACCATACTTTTGTGGATCCAATTCTGGAGTCTCTATTCTATTCCATTGGTCTATGTGTCTGTTTTTGTGCCAATACCATGCTGTCTTGGTGATTACAGCTTTGTAGTAGAGGCTAAAGTCTGGGATTGTGATGCCTCCCGTTTTGGTCTTCTTCAATATTACTTTGGCTATTCGGGGTCTTTTGTGGCTCCGTACAAATTTTAGGATTGCTTGTTCTAGCTTCGAGAAGAATGCTGGTGCAATTTTGATTGGGATTGCATTGAATGTGTCGTTTGCTTTGGGTAGTATTGATATTTTAACACTGTTCTTCCAATCCATGAACACGGAATGTTTTTCCATTTCTTTGTATCTTCAATTTCCTTCATAAGCTTTCTATAGTTTTCAGCACACAGATCTTTTACATCTTCGGTTAGATTTATTCCTAGGTATTTTATGCTTCTTGGTGCAATTGTGAACGGGATCAGTTTCTTTATTTGTCTTTCTGTTGCTTCATTATTAGTGTATAAGGATGCAACTGATTTCTGTACATTGATTTTGTATCTTCCAACTTTGCTGAATTCATGTATCAGTTCTCGCAGACTTTTGGTGGAGTCTATCGGGTTTTCCATGTATAATATGTCATCTGCAAAAAGTGAAAGCTTGACTTCATCTTTGCCAATTTTGATGCCTTTGATTTCCTTTTGTTGTCTGATTGCTGATGCTAGAACTTCCAACACTATGTTAAACAACAGCCGTGAGAGTGGACATCCCTGTTGTGTTCCTCATCTCAGGGAGAAAGCTCTCAGTTTTTCCCCATTGAGGATGATGTTAGCTGTGGGCTTTTCATAAATGGCTTTTATGATGTTTAAGTATGTTCCTTTTATCCCGACTTTCTTGAGGGTTTTTATTAAGAAAGGATGCTGAATTTTGTCAAATGCCTTTTCTGCACCGATCAACAGGATCATATGGTTCTTATCTTTTCTTGTATTAATGTGATGTATCACATATATTTGTGAATGTTGAACCAGCCCTGGAGCCCAGGAATGAATCCCACTTGATCATGGTGAATAATTCTTTTTATATGCTGTTGAATTTGATTTGCTAGTATCTTGTTGAGAATTTCTGCATCCATATTCATCAGGGATAGCAGCCTGTAGTTCTCTTTTTTTGCTGGGTCTCTGTCTGGTTTGGGAATCAAAGTAATGCTGGCTTCATAGAATGAGTCTGGAAGTTTTCCTTCCCTTTCTAATTTTTGGAACAGCTTGAGAAGCATAGGTATTATGCTTTAAATGTCTGGTAGAATTCCCCAGGGAACCCATCTGGTCCTGGACTCTTATTTGTTGGGAGATTTTTGATAACTGATTCAATTTCTTCGCTGGTTATGGGTCTGTTCAAGTTTTCTGTTTCTTCCTGTTAGAGTTTTGGAAGTGTGTGGGTGCTTAGGAATTTGTCCATTTCTTCCAGGTTGTCCAGTTTGTTGGCATATAATTTTTTATAGTATTCCCTGTTAATTGCTTGTATTTCTGAGGGATTGGTTGCGTCAAAACCCTAGAAGAGAAAGCAGGAAAAAACCCCTCTGATCTCAGCCGCGACAATTTCTTACTTGACACATCCCCAAAGGCAAGGGAATTAGAAGCAAAAATGAACTATTGGGACCTCATGAAGAAAATAAGCTTCTGCACAGCAAAGGAAACAATCAACAAAACTAAAAGGCAACTGAAGGAATGGGAAAAGATATTTGCAAATGACCTATCAGACAAAGGGCTAGTATCCAAAATGTATACAGAACTCATCAAACTCCACACCTGAAACACAAATGAAGTGAAAACAGTGAAGAAATGGGCAGAAAACATGAATAGACACTTCTCTAAAGAAGACATCCAGATGGCCAACAGGCACATGAAAAGATGCTCAATGTCACTCCTCATCAGGGAAATACAAATCAAAACCACACTGATACCACCTCATGCTGTTCAGAGTGGCTGGAATAAACAAATCAGCATACAGCATATTGAACTTAAGAGTATTTGTTTTTTAAGGCCCTTCTCTCTCCCTCCATGAGACTATAGGTGCTGGTGAGGATGTGGAGAAACGGGAACCCTCTTGCACTGTTGGTGGGAATGCAAACTGGTGCAGCCACTCTGGAAAACAGTGTGGAGGTTCCAAAAAATTAAAAATAGACCTACCCTATGACCCAGCAGTAGCACTGCTAGGAATTTACCCAAGGGATACAGGAGTGCTGATGCATAGGGGCACTTGTACCCCAATGTTTATAGCAGCACTCTCAACAATAGCCAAATTATGGAAAGAGCCTAAATGTCCATCAACTGATGAATGGATAAAGGAATTGTGATTTATATACACAGTGGAATACTACTTGGCAATGAGAAAGAATGAAATATGGCCTTTTTTTTTTAATTTTTTTTTCAACGTTTTTATTTATTTTTGGGACAGAGAGAGACAGAGCATGAACAGGGGAGGGGCAGAGAGAGAGGGAGACACAGAATCGGAAACAGGCTCCAGGCTCCGAGTCATCAGCCCAGAGCCTGACGCGGGGCTCGAACTCACGGACCGTGAGATCGTGACCTGGCTGAAGTCGGACGCTTAACCGACTGCGCCACCCAGGCGCCCCTGAAATATGGCCTTTTGTAGCAACTTGGATGGAACTGGAGAGTGTGATGCTAAGTGAAATAAGTCATACAGAGAAAGACAGATACTGTATGTTTTCACTCTTATGTGGATCCTGAGAAACTTAACAGAATACCATGGGGGAGGGAAAAGGGAAAAGAAAAAAGTTAGGGATGGAGCCAAACCATAAGAGACTCTTGAAAACTGAGAACAACCTGAGGGTTGATGGGGCATGCGAGAGAGGGGAGGGTCAGTGATGGGCATTGAGGAGGGCACCTGTTGGGATGAGCACTGGGTGTTGTATGGAAATCAATTTGACAATAAATTTCATATTTAAAAAAAATAAAAAATAAAAAATAAATTTAAAAACCCACACATTTAGTGTTATTAACTGCTGCCTTAGTTGAATCCCAAAGATTTTGCTGTTGTATTTTCATTATCATTTATTTCAATATATTGTGAAAAAAACCTCCTTTGAGATCCTTTGAGCTAGTTATCATTTAGAAATGTGTTCTTTAGGGGCACTTGGCTGGCTTAGTCGTTAGACCATGTGACTCTTGTTCTTGGGGTTGTGAATTCAAGCCCCATGTAGGGTGTGGAGATAACTTAAAAAAAAAAAAAAGAAAAAAAGAAAAAAACAACCTTTAGAAATGTGTTAATTCACAAATGTTTGGAAAATTTACAGTTGTTTTTCTATTATTCTTAGTTTGATACCATTATGATCAAAGAGCATACTTTGTGTGATTTCAGTTTGTTTTATGACCCAGGACATGCTCTTAGTTAACATTCCACGCGTAGTTGAGTAGAATATGTGTTCTCTTTTTGTTGTGAAGAGTGCTCTGTAGATGTCAATTAGATCCCCTTGGTTTTTGGTGGTGGTTGTTTTGTTGTTGTTTTTGGTTTGTTTTTAATATCCTTGCTTATTTTATCTAGTGCTTCTTCATTTGTTAAGGGAGGGATAGTGACACTTCTGCTTAGGTACCTAATGGAAGGTAGTCACTAACTAAAACACCTGACCTATCTTCCTGGAGGGCAACAAAGGAGGTTTTATATAAATCCATGTTTTAGAAATTTGGGGGGAAGAGGGGGGGAAACAACAACTGTGCCCAGAGGAAAGATAGAAAATACACTGTTGGGGTTTTTTTTGGCACTAGGCAAGTTTTTGTGCTAGCTGAAACAGATGAGTAACCCTTAGGAAAGAAAAACTAATCCTTTTTTTAAAATGAGGTTTTTCCCAATCTTACAATGAGAGCTGGGGGCGGGGGAGGGAAAAGGAAAACTTTGATGCTAAATTTTCATAAAGCTTTGAGGAACAAGAAAGATCAACATACCCTGAGAACTGCTTTGGACTGGAAATACAAACATTCAGCCCAAAGAGCTCACTTAAACCTGATGATAGTCTGTGCATAATATTAGCAATAAGATCAATTAAGGCTTGGTTAGAAAAGTACAAATTTTAACATTATTTTTATTATTTGTAATACTGAACTTAAGAGTATTTGTTTTTTAAGGCCCTTCTCTCTCCCTCCATGGAAAAAAAAAAAAGGTTAGCAGTTAATACCCCATTTATAAAAATAGTAACTTAGTTGCATGTAGTTCTTGATTTTTTACAAAATATTGTTCATGCATATTATCTCATTTGATCCATACAAGCCTGCAAGATTTGTAACACAGGATTTTTCATCTTTACTCTAGGAGTCTTAGAGAGGTTAAGTGATTTTTCTCAGGTCATAGAACTGAATAAAGTTCAGGTGTTCTCATTCCTAGTTGATTGTTTCCTATCATACTCTTCCTTTGAAAGGATGTACCTGCTGGGGCGCCTGGGTGGCTCAGTCAGTTGAGTGTCCGACTTTGGCTCAGGTCATGATTTCATGGTTCTTGAGTTTGAGCCCTGCGTCAGGCTCTGTGCTGATGGCTCGGGGCCTGGAGCCTGCTTTGGATTCTGTGTCTCCCTCTCTCTCTGCTCCTCCCCTGCTCACACTCTGTCTCTCTCTCTCAAAAATAAAGATTAAAAAGAAAAATTGAAAGGATGTGCCTGCTATCTTTAATACTAGTAGAATATTGACTTTAATTAAAAGATTTTTATTTGACTTTATAAATGTTCCCATGATCATGGATTATTTCATTTTACATAAAGATAAATTTAAAATATAACAGGGTCTAATTTTCAAACAATGGCTTAATTATTAATATTCTCATATAAACTAGTCTTATTTACCAATTGAGAACTATAAATTCTTTATATATATATATATATATATATATATATATATTTAACATTTATTTATTTTTGAGACAGAGAGAGACAGAGCATGAACGGGGGAGGGGCAGAGAGAGAGGGAGACACAGAATCGGAAGCAGGCTCCAGGCTCTGAGCCATCAGCCCAGAGCCCGACACGGGGCTCGAACTCACGGATCGTGAGATAGTGACCTGAGCTGAAGTCGGACGCTTAACCGACTGAGCCACCCAGGCGCCCCTAAATTCTTTATATTTTTAATGGTAACTTTTATGTGTTTGATTTCAAATTTTTCTCCATTCTCTTTTTCTTTTGATTTTATTGTTTTTTATTAGAAAAATTGGAAATTGTATATATTAATAGTTGTGAAATTTCCTTAGTGATTCATTTGGCTAATTTCCCCCATCGTTGAAATAAGTATTATATTTCGTTTAAAAATTTTTTTCTATGATGAGTTTATAATATTGTGAGAAGATTTTATTAGTTTTTCCTATTTGTTATGTTAAGGTTGTCATACACTAAAATTTTTTACATTTTACCCATGTTATTTCTGTATTCTTTTTTTTAAGTATTTATTTATTTATTTGTTTGTTTATTTTGAGAGAGGGAGAGAACGAGTGGGGGAGGGGCAGAGTGAGAGGAAGCAAGAGAATCCCAAGCAGATTCTGTTCTGTCAGTGCAGAGCCTAATTTGGGACATGAATTCATGAACTGTGAGATCATGACCTGAGCTGAAATCAAGAGCTGGATGCTTAACAGACTGAGCCACCCAGGAGCCCCTTTATTCCTTATGTCATCATTTCTACTTTTGTACAAATACACATTACTTTGTTCTAATTTTGTTTTATAATTTTATTATGTTTTCATTTATATTATACATTACCAAAATTACTCTGCAATTATACAAAAACATTTTTCTTTAAAATATTTTTCCTAAAGGCATGTTTTGCCCTCAGATTCAACATAGCTACTTAAATATGATTAAAATCTGTTCTATAGAAAAATAAAACACTTTTTATGTGTAGAGTAAACATGAAAATCAAAATTTGTATGTAGTTGTCTTTGCTGGAGTTACGTTGGAATTTTTGATCTCTACTTTCTCTCTAGCTTTTTGTGTTTTGTAATGTTTCTTTAGTGAAAAAAAATTTTTTTAAATGAACAGAGAGGAGGCACCTGGGTGGCTCAGTCTATAGAGCATGTGACTTTTTTTTTTTTTTAATGTTTTATTTATTTTTGAGTGAGAGTGAGAGAGAAAGAGTGTGTGCACACGCGCTCGAGTGAGAGAGGGGCAGAAAGAAAGTGAGACACAGAATCCCAAGCAGGCTCCAGGCTCTGAGCTGTCAGCACAGAGCCTGACACAGGGCTGGAACCCACAAACTGTGAGATCATGGCCTGAGCCAAAGCCTGACACTTAACCTACTGAGCCAACCGAGGCGCCCCCTAGAGCATGTAACTCTTGATCTCAGGGTTGTTAGTTCAAGCCCCATGTTCTACATAGAACTTACTTAGAAAAAAACAACCACCAAAAAAGAAAAAAGGAAGAAAAAAAAAACAAAACCCAGTCAGCCAAACAAAATGAACAGAGATGGGGTGAGAGAGTCTGTGTGTCTGGACTATCTCAGATTGGTTGCAAATAGCAAATAAAGATCCTGTGATAATATTATTATTATCATTATTGACTTGAGTACCTTCAGTAATTAGAAGTCCAGATCTAATTGTTGATTGGGTAAATTAATTCTATCAGTTCTGTAACCCTGCTGCATCCATGTTGTTTGGTGGTGTTTTATGGCTGTTGTTTGCATGGTTTTAATTTAAATTTGTTTGTTTAGCTCAGTATTCTCTAGTAATGGTGTTCTTTATGTAACATAAAATATGGTAGCAAAGAAGATTGATGTTCCATAATGAATTAAAGTGAACCTTTGTGATAAACCCTTACCTTGATTTAAAAATAAAATATGACTTAATTTGATTTAAAGATACAGTTTTTATACAACGGATTTTAAAATGACAGCTTTCCTCTTCAGATTATTACTTACCAGTTTGCCAGATAATCCTTTATATATCACTGCTTTGCTTTTTGTAAAAGACACACTTTAGTCTGAAGTTTATAAATAATCAGGGCTATGTAGAAGAATCAAAAGTAGAACTTTTTAGATCATATAATTGTATGATTGTATTCTGAAAATAGCCTTAAGAAGTAATATATAAATAACTAAAAATGAAATAATTAAACTGGGAAGATACTCATAGCAAATATGATGGATAAACAGTGAATACTAATATATAATTAATACAGGGCAATGTAAGAAAAAGATAAGGGAGTAAAATTATTTAGAGATTCTCAAAAGAAATACAGCTAGTAAAAAAATAGTTATTTAGCTTCATCATTTAAAAATCCTATCAAACCATCCATAAGAACATACTTCTTCTAGCAGCATATAAAATGTTGAAAACAGAGATAATATCCAGTGCTATCTATGGTTAAGTGACTCTTGTAGGTTACTGAAAAAAAAAATGTACAAAGTGGTAGAGTCATTTTGTAAACTAGTTTGATAATTTGTATCAATAATCTTAAAAGTATAACTTTGAGTCAATTCTTTCTTTATTTCCCAAGGGAATAATTCTAGATATTACAGATTTTATATGTATTTGTGATAAATAATTACTCCATCCTAGGTAAATGGTTAAACAATTTTTGGTTCATTTATTTGGTGAAATATTGGTCAGGTATCAAAAATTGCTATTTATAAGGACTATAATAGGATGGGGTGAGTGCTTATAACATTAAGTTAATAAAGAACACATGGTAAACAAGTGTTAATTACAAATAAAAATAAGAACGAAACAACTCATGGGCATATTAAAAAGGAGGATAAGATTTTAAAGGAATATAGTAGACTTTAATTTTCAATTTTAAGCCCAACCAGGATTTTAAGTATTTTAGGAACATCTGAAGGTTGCTTGAAATTTCTCGGAGGCACATATCTGAATTGTGCTCTTTGCAAAGTTGGTGTGTAGGAGGGAGTCACTTTCATTGGTAAGTGACTATAGCCAGCTGCCCAGTTCCTGTATGTCAGTTTTTGCTTTTTTTGCTGTTTCTCAGATAAACATCCAGGGGGAGGATGTATGCTATTTTGGTGCTACTTGAGAATTTGAAGATTCTTAAATTTCTCATACATGATCATGTATATTCCAATGATCCACTTGGCTCTTGTGGCCTCTATGTTGTGAGGTTATATAATTACCCACCTTTTGAAATGTTTTTCCAGTTTCCAAAAAATCTTTCATGAGCATATTTTTAAAAGGAAAATACAAGACTTTATCCAGTTACCAGTTACTAATCCAAGCATTAAACTCTTCACATACAGTATCTTTTGTTTTTCTCCCAGTGTCGCATCTTCTGTTAATCCCATCCAGACTTTGTCCTTTTTATCTCTAGAACTTCAGTTTTTTTATTACCTGATCCATGTCTTTACTAACATGCTCATTCTTTTCTCCTTTTGAACAGATGAAATACAGTTATAACTGTTGTAATGTCCTTGTTTAAATACCGTAATCTGTGCCAGTGCTTCATACTTATTTAATATTTGATGGGAAAATATAAAAGGCAAAACCACATTTTTAATCTGTGTAGGCTACCAATACTTCCCACCAAGTTTAAGAATTAGAATATTATAAGCATGTTGTATTCCCTGCCTCTCCTAACTTTTCTAAATGTTGTTAATGTTTGTATGTGTTCCTAAATCATATATTGCATAATCTTGCATGTCTTCATATAAATCACCTCTTGCTGTGTGTATTTTTCTAAAACTTCTTCTTCCTTAATAATATGTACTGATGTACACATCAATATTGATGTGTATACCCATCATTATTTATTTTTACTCCTCTACAGTAGTATTTTGAGTGAATGCTATGTTATACTTATCTCTTCTCCCGTTGATGGTCATTTTGGTTGTTGTCATCTTTGTTTTCTTTTTAACAATGCTGTTAGGAACGTTGTACAGGTCTTCCATTTGTACATACATAAGAATTTCTCTGGGTTATGTGCCTACAAACTATGTATTTTGGTCATACAGTATTTGTATGGAATCTTATTAGATTATCCCATAAGCAGAATCATTGATTTAAAGGATAAGAATTCTGTTATTCTCTTAGGCTAGCCACCTTATTTTAATTCTTTAAATTATTTTTCTTTATTTCCCATTTACTCTTTAATTTAGTTTTATTTGTTATGAAAATTATACGTGCATAACATACTCAAATAGTTGTACAAGATATGTTATTAAAATGCAGCAATCCTCTGCCCCATTTACTTTTCCCCAGAGGCAGCCATTCTAACATTTTTGCTGATTCCTTTGGTATTTACATCCATATCTCTAACTAATCTGCCCATATTTCTACTGGTTAATTTGTTAAAAGCTTCTTTGGCTTCCTACAAAGAAGCATGAAGATTTAGCCTCTTTCATTTCTCCTGATTTTGAGCACCATCCCAGCTTTACACATGAACTCTTCCCTCATCTCTTTTTTTCCAAATCAATAATTTAGTGCTAACATTGTTATGAATAGTAAATGCAGAACCGAATCATGTACCAAACTATAATTACCCTTCTTTTTGTTTCTTTTAAACAAAGGAGGATGATGGTAGAGGAAGAGGCAGTAAGGGTTTTGGAATCAATAAGGAGGATTTGTGTTGCAAAATAGAAAGAGAAATTGTTAGCTAACAGGAAGCCATAGATTCCGTGAGTGGGAGAGGAACATGAGAACATTTATTCTGCCAGCCATGTGTAGTACCGATTAGAACACTGAAAGCCTGTTAAAATGACAAGCATATAACTTAGTAACAAATAATTTTTATGCCACTGAGATATTGGGTTAATCTTAAAACCAAAGAAATAAAAAGAAATGGGCAGTCCCAGGAAATAATATACGAATCAATCGCTGAAATCAAGTGACTGCCTGGGGTCAAAGCATATGAAGGTTGTTCTAAAGTTTTAGTATTTTAGACCAGGACAATGATAGTAGGGGAAACTAGAATTTATTTTTTAAATATCAAAGAGTTGTGTACATTTGACAAAAAATTGTTTATGTTTATATTACCCATCCTCTTGCTATGTGTCAGGTGTTTTGGTTGAATTCCCTTTTCTCTAATATTAGGCTAAATTTATCTCAGTTTAATTAAACAAAGGATGAGCATTATCATTTCTTTTCTGTCAAAATTAGTCTCATTGTTTCCTCACATGTGAAGGGATGATAAATATGTTAAATCCAAATGATCACTTTAGTTTCCTCATACGTATTTTCATACATGAATTCCAATAGGTATCAGTATTAAGTGGCTAGAAAGAGAATTCTGGCTGTGTAGTCCACATTTATTAAGGTTCACTTGTTAAACTGTGTTTAATGCTGGCATATTTCAAAATTTGGCATTTTAGCACATTTTATATATTTTTAAATTTTTCCTCTTTTTATTAAACCAGAATATGAGGGTTTTTTTTCCAATGCTGTCATTGTTTTAATCTGGCTTAATTTAATTCCATGAACAGTTAATTCTGATGTGATTTTTACATCTTTATCCTTTCAATGAGCAAATTCGAAGACTGTAGGAGGAATACTATGTATCCTTTGAATGTAAGGTTTTCATTCTGAGGCTTCTGGGATTGTCCTGGATTGATCTAGTGAAAAGATTCAAGTCACACCTAGATTTGAATTGTTCTTTGCTGCCTAGTAGCCAGCTGAATTTCTTAATAATTTAATAATTCTAGCAAGGTTGTTTAGAATGTCACAAAAAATATATGCATACATTAAAATAATAAAAAGACATTTTGTGTCCAATTTAATGCCCCCTACATATTATGTGTTCAAAAATTATAGTTATTTTTATTGGAATCATCTTCATCTTTTTGTCCTTGGCTCCAGTCCCTAGATGTGCTTTACAAAGAGCAGATGTAAAAAGATTTGAAACACTGATAGTGATTGTGTGCAACAGTTAATCAGGAGGGGAGAATTTAGTGTAATCTCTCTATTCTCCTGGGTAGGTGGGTGGGGGGTGTTGCTACATTTTTTAACCTGTTGTCTCCACCCCCCCCCCATCACCCCAACCCCCGCCATTTGTACACTTACCTCTTTTGTGGAGTAATCGGTCAGGAAAATAATAGGGCTTTTGCTCCCTCCCAGCCAATAGAATCCTTTGTATTACAAATGTAGCATGTATTTTGGTTACTTTTTAGAACAGCTCTAAATGTAGTGTGGATAAGCAGGGGATGGGGCAGTGGGAGAGGGAGGTGGTTAGATAATGTGTTGTTTACCTTAAAAAGGTGTTGGAATTAATAATTTATATTCTTTATCCCCTACTAGGTGGTAGACTTTGCAAAGATATACAGTGTATTTACTTTTTCTTTTTGTTCCCACAACACCTGGCATAATACATTTTATCTTTATCTTTCAGTGGTTATAACTTTGTGCTTTTTCTTCCTGTCATAGAGTTTGATACTTTGGGTCAGAATTTAGGTCTGATTCATTTCTGTGGTGTTTGTGACTAATAAATGTTTGATACCCAAATAAATGGTTTGAATGAATGATTTGAATTGTCTCCAGAGTGACAGATCAGCATTCACAAGAATAAAGCACTGTTTGGTTTTGTCTCTAGAGACATGTAACTGGAAGGAACCTTAGGGTTTATGTAGTCTAGCTTTTCATTTTTCAAATAAAGTAACTGGTACCAAAGATTGCAAGACTTAGATTCAAAACCAATCCAGCTAGGGGCGCCTGGGTGGCGCAGTCGGTTAAGCGTCCGACTTCAGCCAGGTCACGATCTCGCGGTCCGTGAGTTCGAGCCCCGCGTCGGGCTCTGGACTGATGGCTCAGAGCCTGGAGCCTGTTTCCGATTCTGTGTCTCCCTCTCTCTCTGCCCCTCCCCCGTTCATGCTCTGTCTCTCTCTGTCCCAAAAATAAATAAACGTTGAAAAAAAAAAAAAACAACAAAACCAATCCCGCTATATCTCTTACTCATAGTGTCCTTTCCTTTTTTTTTTAAACTTAATTATGATATTTTTCTTCCCTAGATAACAGAAAAAAAGAAGCACACTGATAACCAGCTTGAAAAGAAAATAATACTTATTTTCTATTGTTTGTATGTCTGTAGATTTTTAATTGAGTTTTTAATGTTTTTAATGTTTATTTATTTTTGAGAGAGAGAGAGAGAATATGAGACAGCAAGCATGAGTGGGGAGGGGCAGAGAGAGGGAGAGAGAGAATCCCAAGTAGGCTCTGTGCTTAAAACACAGACGTGAGGCTTGATCCTATCAACTGTAAGATCATGACCTGAGCCAAACTCATGACCTTGAGTTAGACATTAAACAGACTGAGCCGCTTAGGAGCCCCTCTATGTCTGTAGTTTGATTGTGTATTGTCTAGTAAGAATTTTTAGGGTAAACATAGCATTTCCTCGTTGATCATTATCATGACTGGGGTCAAATAGAGTTTCCTCAAAATTCTCTGAAAATTTTTAAAAATAAAAATTCGGAGTAGAAACATTTTATAATTATAATCCACCCTACATTTAGACCTTAGATTGATATATAAAGTACTTTGGCATTTATTAGCTTATTTTGATTCTGATGATAGTCTTAAAAGTTATGTAGGGCATGACTTGTATATTGTTGGCATTTTACAGATGAAAAAATTGAGGCTCAATGAAGCTATGTCGTGTGACTGTGATCACCTAGTGAGTAAATTAGGAGGCAGATTCCTAAGCCCATAAATGTTTAAAGGTTTTTAAGACCCTATACACTGTGGTAAGCCAAAGTTTCTTTAGATATACACATTAAAAAAATGCTCATGGTTGAGGTCTGATTAGCAATAACCACTATTCAGCTGTCCTTTTATTTCATTACCTTGTGTCATCTTGTGTAGAACTAACTATATATACCGTGTTCAATCAGTAGATATTTGAGTGCTACTAAGTGCTTAGTTAGCATTGTACTGGATGCTTTAATGTAATTTGTTCTAGGTAGTATATGACTCTAAGTGAAAAATGATAGTTTGTAGGTGCTAGGAATATATTTTAATAAGACTTTAAAATTCAGTTCCAATTAAAAGTATTTAGTGAAAAACACATTTGATATTCTGTTGAGTAACTAGAAAACAAAGTAATACTCTATCTAAAGCAATTCAATTTTTTAGAAATAATTTATTTTGTTAAAATAGAAAATAGAGTTTTATGGGGTGCCTGGGTGGCTCAGTCAGTTAAGTGTCCGACTCTTGATGTCAGCTCAGGTCATGATCTCACTGTTCTTGAGACTGAGCGGCACATCTGCCTCCACGCTGATAGTGCACAGCCTGCTTGAGATTCTCTCCCCCTCTCTCTTCCCCTCCCCCATGCACGCACATGTGCACACTCTCAAAAATAAACTTAAAAAAATTGAAAATAGAGTTTTAGAACTGTGTCTAAGCTCCTTAATGAAATCTTGACCTTAAATTTTAGCACTTTAGTTACCTTAGATATGTCCAAGATTGAGTCAAAAAATAAAGGGCACCTGGGTGGCTCAGTCGGTTAAGTGTCTGACTTCGGCACAGGTCATGATCTCATGGTTTACGAGTTTGAATCCCAAGTCGGGCACTGTGCTGACAGCTTGGAGCCTGGAGCCTGCTTCAGATTCTTTGGCCCCCCTCTCTCTCTGCCCCTCCCCCACTCGTGCTCACGCTGTCTCTCAAAAATAAATAAACATTAAAAAAATTTAAAAAATATATAAATAATTTTCTCAAATTCTAAGTATGCAGAGACAACTATTATTAACATCTTGGTAGAGATCTTTTCATGCTTCTTGCTCTGTATATGTAATTCTATAAGTAGAATATAATTTTATAAATACAATATGTCTGATTCTATAAAGAGTTAATTGTGTAAATTTTTTTATTCAGTGATAGGAAAATACTTCAATGTAAGTTGCTATTAGGTCTGCGTAATCATATAAACCTGCAGCATTGTAAGTGCTGGTTTGCTAAATTATTTTTTGATTTATTAATTTTTCAAATGGTGGATATTTGTTTCAAATATTTTGTTACTATAGAAAAACTTTTAAAGCTGTCTTACAGCTTGAGAAATTTCTAAGATTATCAGGATGTTTCTTTATAATTAAATTTGACACTAATTTTTATGTAATGTGTTGACATTATTTAGAATTTACTATAATCATAATTTCTACTCTTGCTTTACCAACTCATTCTTAGAACATTTTGCTTCAGAGTAAAGTTTTTTTATTTAAAAAATAGAAAATGTTTGGGTAACTGTATTTTTTTTAAATAGAGATTTTGAAAGTGAATAGTGTTCAGCAAATCTATAATATTTTGAAGAAGTGAGACATGATATTTCAATACCTTGATATTCAATATTGAAATACTTAGATGTGTGTGTGTGTTTTTAATAGATTACCTTTCTCAAGGAATCGATCTTTCTGGAATAGAAGTAATAGAAAATGATCTACTTTTTATTGCAAGAGCTCGACTTGAAGTGGAAAATCAAGCTAAGCGCCTACTGGAACAGGGTGTGGAGACCCAGGTAATAAAAGTAATACCACTTTTTTAATGTGAAAAATATGTCATAGAGTTGATGAAGATTTGATTTTGAGGTTAAAAAACTAATCTGTGTCCTCATCCCTGAGGAACTGTGTGTACAGTTTGCATTGGAGAATAGGGTCTAAAGTAAGTACAGGGAAAATGTATTTATTAATACCTATTTATTTCATTCTAAAAATAGACTAAGATTTCTGGTATGTAATATATATGAGATATAGTTTCTGTAATGTATATATGTAGATAGAGAGTTAATACCTGTTGAATATGCTTATTTTGTCTGAGGAACTGTTACTTAATTAAGCCTTTCAGCAACCCAGTAAGGTAGGTATTATTATTTCCATTTTACAAATGAGGAAACTGAGAGCTTAAATAATTTGTTCAAGATCACACAGCTAACACATGGTATTGTTTGGAACATAGACCACTCTAACCCCAGAACCTTGCACCATTAATAATCAATGTACTATAGTTAAGAAAAAAAAAAAAAAGTACTTTGATTTGAGATTTCTCCGAAGGTGTCATTTTCCTGATGCTTAATGTTCTGAAACCCAAAGGTGTTGATGTAGTTGAATCAGCAAATTAGATGTAAATCTCATTCGTTCTACATTTGTATTGCATTGCACCCACACGTTTTCTCCATTTGTATTGGATCCAAATACAATTATTAGTGTCTATTTTTTATTCACATCTTTTAAACCAGGAATTCGTTTTGTGCATTTATATTGTACAAAAATAATCTTATAAAGATTCTTTAAGTAGTCTCTAAGTCAGAAAGGTACTTATTTGACTTCTGATTCTTCATTTATAATTCAAAAAGCATAACTGAATGTCTGTTACCGTTTTAAATAAATTTTTTATTATCTGCATAATGAAAAGTGAACAAATGATCTGTACATACAGAATGAAATGCCACATACACATAAGGAGTGAAGTAGCACAGTGTGAACACATCTATGCAATACAGACCCAGGGCAAGAAATAGGAAATTCCCTGTGCTCCTGGTCACTGCCCTCCTTTCCCAGAAGCCACCATGATTGCAGCTTCTAATACTAGAGCTTGGTTTTACCTCCTGTCAGTTGTTCTAACTTCAGATCTATGAAGATAACACAGTTCTACTGTTAAAAAATAAGGTACTGGGGGCGCCTGGTGGCGCAGTCGGTTAAGCGTCCGACTTCAGCCAGGTCACGATCTCGCGGTCTGTGAGTTCGAGCCCCACGTCAGGCTCTGGGCTGATGGCTCAGAGCCTGGAGCCTGTTTCCGATTCTGTGTCTCCCTCTCTCTCTGCCCCTCCCCCGTTCATGCTCTGTCTCTCTCTGTCCCAAAAATAAATAAACGTTGAAAAAAAAAATTAAAAAAAAAATAAGGTACTTGTGTACATCAAATTAGAGAAGATAACTTTTCAAAGAAATATTCAGGGAATTCCAAGTCAACTTTGATTTAAGGTGACTATTTGTATAGAAAATTGATGTCGCCTGGCTCATTTAGTTGTGAGAAAGGTAACAATTAACTTTTCAGAAAGTGCAGTATCACAAGCCTTTTGTATTCATCTAATGTCCATATTGTCACTACCTCAGAGATTTCAAGTTTTATATATAACTACTGTTTAAAATTTTTCCTGTGAAGTTCTATTGCTATATATGTATGTGTGTGTATATGCTTATATCTTTAATTTATGCAACCCTTAATATTTTATTATATTTCAGAGTTGTGGGAATGAAAGCAAAAATGGTTGAAAAGAAGCATTACTAAAGTTTGTTGAACAAAAATATTTTGCAGTAGGGGTGGGTGATTTTAACATGTTACAAAGGAATGGCTACTTAAAAAACAAACAAACAAAATTAAACAAAGGAATGGCTACTTTTAAAGGTTTATTTTTTACCATAGGCTCATATATTTTAAAGGCAGGAAAGTCTTTTCTAGGATAATTGTTCCTAATTAAACTCGATTTTAGATATGTTATTTTGTGTACATTGTGCAGTTGTTGAATTTGACTTTCCATCAGTTTTTAAATCATATTAAAATTAAAGTAGAAGTGATAAGATTTTAGGAAATTAATATCCTTAAATGTTAACAGTGTTATGTATTTGGATTGTATACAGTTAGTCAAAAGATGATTAAAGTAGATAGATAACTTGTTGTTTAGCTAATGGCCTATGTCTAATCAATAAGATTGTTAGAAAGATAAGGAAGAAAAAAATACATAAAAATACTGTGTGTCTACACAAGTAGATGTGGAATGATCTGCGTGGATCTGAGAACAGGGACCGGGGGCTATAATTTTGTATGTCTCAGTGTGGTTTGGAGGGGGGCAGATTCTGCTCAATGGATGGGAATATCATCTCCCTGTTAGGCTGTATGGATTATGTTAGCAGAGTTTGTTGTTTGCTGGTATCATCCAACTTGTTTGTCTTGTTTAGATTCCATAAGTATAAAGTAACTAACCTGAATATAATTGGGCTTCGTACACAATTTTCATAAAGGGAGAAAATGTACTGATCTGCCAGTAGTAACATTCTGGTTCATTTTGCAATTTATACAATATTTCTCATGTGTAAATTGACACTGGTGTTTATAACCTCATTTATTTTTGAATTCAGTCATGTGTGTGTGTGTCTCTCTCGGACCTGAGTCCTCTGGGTTATTTTTACAGTGTTAGCTTTCTGGCTTGGCAGAGCTCAGAAGATTAAACCCTCATCAATAATGATGCTACTGAGATAATGTTTCTTGGGAAGCAGGGTGTCTCAGTGGAAGGAGTCTGTTTGGAGACCCCCCTCCTTTCCTTTTAGAAACCAGCAAGACAGAGGTATTATCCAGCTGTGTCAGCAGGCAGTTCAGGAATTCAGAAAGAAACTAACCTTTATTGAATGCATATTCTTTGCCGGGATTTGTGTTAGTCACTTTACATTTGTTATTTCAGTCACGGTAACAAATATGTGAGGAAGATACAATTATCCACTTTTGATAGTTAAGGAAAACAAAGCCCTGGAAAGGTTAGGAAATTAGCTGAAGATTACACAGCTAGCAAGTGATAGAGACATAGTCTGGAATGCCTGCTTTCTACCTTGCTTTATTAAGAGCGAGCAGTTTATTCTAATTTTGTTAAATAATCGTATTTTAAATTATTTGACAATTTGTGAAGCAGTTTACATTGAAAAAGGAATTTTTATAGCCTAAAAATTTCTTTGGGAAGTCTCCATGTGATGACTAATTAAACCAGTTCTTCTGTATTCTTCAGAATTTTTATGTTTCTCTGGCCAACTTTATTTTCCTATTATCTGACGTTAGTGTTTCAGGCCATCAGTCTTCCCCACCTCACCCCATTCTACAGTTTACCTTAAGCAGATGCCCTTAATTTCTACTTTGTACAGGCACCTTTTGCACCACCTGTGGTGTGGGTACTGTTTCTTAGGAACCTTATCTCCTCGTATTTCCAGCTCTCCTTTCTGTTTTTATCCTCTCCCTGTGCTCTTTTCCTTGTCATCAGCATTTCAACACGAATGCTTGCTGCCAGTGTCCCCTGTGTTCTCTGCTCTTGAGGGTCACACACTTGCTTTTAGTCCTTCACGTGCTTGCCTGCCTGCCTGCCTTCTTTAGGGCTTTCATGTTCCTTTTATGCCTGGAATACTCCTTCCACTTCCCATTAAAAAAGATGCTGCAGCTTATATCTATTTTATTCTCAAATCTTATTCTCCCATTTGTCAGACATCATTGAAATAGTTAAACATACCATTAATATTTATTGTAAATAAAGACTAAAAGAATGGCAGCATTTTAATTTGAAGTACTATTGCATTCATAAAATATTGCTCACTTACTGGTTTATAAGCTTATAACATAAACAGAGATTTTCAATAAATAAGGAACTTGAAAAATTACATGTCATCGATCGCATTTAATAATCAACTTCTGACATTGGGTTTCTCAAAAACGGTGACATTTTTTTGAGTATGTAGTTGATGGCTACCATTTTCAGTCTCAGTTAATTGTAAAACTTAACTTTATTAAAAGAAAGTTAGTGCATTTTCTTTTCCAAAACCGAAATGTTCATAAAGATAGATAATTTTGCTTTGATCATTACTGTTTTTTCTAGTTAATTGGTTAAATGTGCTGTTTTCATTTGTAGATTTTAAATAGCTTTGTAGTATCATAAAGTCTCTACTACAGTAGTTAAAAGTTTCTGGTTTTTTTTTTTAATTTTCTTTTTTTAACCTTTATTTATTTTTGAGACAGAGAGAGACAGAGCATGAACGGGGGAGGGGCAGAGAGAGAGGGAGACACAGAATCAGAAGCAGGCTCCAGGCTCTGAGCCATCAGCCCAGAGCCTGACGCGGGGCTCGAACTCACGGACCGTGAGATCGTGACCTGAGCTGAAGTCAGACGCTTAACTGACTGAGCCACCCAGGCGCCCCAAAAAGTTTCTGTTTTTGAAGCTTAAACTAAATGGCTACTTAGATAATACTGAGAAACTGTTGTGTCTTCCTACATGAAAAATCCGGAAGTAGACTGCTCTCACGAAAGCCGTATTATTTCTATATGGAAAAGATGCATAGTGGTATCACTACCATTTTCTTCACTAAAGGTTTGGAAGGATTGATGACTTGGACTGCATCCTCTGGTGAAGCATACCATATCAGCACAATACAAAAATATATTCTTTACTTCACGTGGCCGTCTTTGTCACAAGCGTGGGGCTACACATGGCCTCCATCTACAGCTCTTCGTTGACTCCTATTTCTCTCTCTTTGCTACTGATCCTTAGAATCTTTCACTGACAGAAGCCAGACAAAGAAAGAGAACCTTATGATATTTTCAGGATTGCAACAGATTCATTACCTCAAGCTGTAACTAGCTTTCAAAAATAGGTGACAGAGATTTTGATCTGGACGAGTTCCTGCATCACCATAGATACCAGGCCTCCACAGTGAAATGATGACATTTTAATTAGAAAGACGGCTTTAACTTGTGAATTAGAAGCTTTCTCAGTAAACAAGTGCAGGACTTACTGAGGGTCTAGGATGGGGGAAGATGTTGTACTTGTCTTTAAAAGTCATCAGGGAGAGGGTCTCTGTGATCTGTTCTTTCACAGCTCAGTACTCGGCTATAATCTCCCTATGTAATTGTTGTCAGTGCTAGGAAGAAAATGTCTGTGAACCTGCCTTTTCCCTGGGGGCAGAAAACCTCCTTGATCCTTGATCAAGCCCAGGATTCTGGTGCTTACCAGTTGACAGCTAAAAGTAGATCACAACAGCATGATCTTGACAGATTTTCTAAGATGACAGTGTAGAATTAAAGTTGAGTAGATAAATGTCTACATAGCACACAGTAAGTGCTTATATTGTGAACTTTGTGCTTTTGTAAAAAGAATTTTGTAAAATTCTCCGTGCTTCTAGCATAGAGAGGGTACCAATTCAAGTGCATTGTGTTCAAGATCTATAGAAGTTAAACATTTCCTAAGCTTCAAAAACACTGGCAAAGTTGAACAATGAAAACGTGACTCTCTTTGTAGCTAATTATGGTAGTTTAGTATGCAACACTTCTTTTGTGATATTTTTCTTCTTTATGAGCCTGGCAAACACCAATAGTAGACTCAGTGTCAGTTAATTTGTAAAGCTGATATCTGCTTTCAGAGGTCTACTTTTCTTTCCTTGGCTGCTGGAAGTTTTCCTGGCTGGTCCCATGAATTGTAGGACAGATCTCACCTTTTGCATGTTTCGTCCCAATGTAGTTTTTGTTATTTTTCCATTTGCTAAGTATAGAGTGTCAATAATTTTTCAACTCTTGTTGAAGCATTTTTCTTTTTATTTATTTTTAAAATTGAATTGACATACCATATCCTATTAATTTCATCTGTACATGATAGTGATTCAGTATTTTTAAATGTTATGAAATGGTCACCGTAAGTGTAGTAACTGTGACCATACAAAGTTATTACAGTGTTACTGACTATATTTCCTATGCTGTACATTACATCCCCATGACTTCATTATTTTATAACTGGGAGTTTATACTTCTTGATCTCCTTCACCTACTTTACCTGCCCCTCAGTCCCTCTCTCATCTGGTAACCAACAGTTTGTTTCCTGCATCTGTAAAACTGTTTCTGTTTTGTTTTGTTTTTTTAGGTTCCACATATAAGTGAAACCATGTGGTATTTGTTTTTCTGTTTCTGACATTTCACATAAGATCCATCCATGTTGTAAAAAATGGCAAGAATTTTTTTTTTAGCTTTTTATTTTATTTATTTTGTTAAAGTAAGCTCTATGCCCAATGTGGAGGTGGAACTCCTGACCCCAAAGTGCTGTTCTGACTAAGCCAGTCAGGCACCTCAGATTTCATTCTTTTTTATGGCCATTCCATCGTGTATATATACCACATCTTTTTAATGTGTTCCTCTCAGTGGACACTTAGATTGCTGTCATATCTTGGCTGTTGCAAATAATGCTACAGTGAACGTAAGGGTGCGTATTTCTCTTCAAAGTATTTTTACAGTGGAGAACGGAGTCTGAAGTTTGAGGTCAGCACGGGGTGGTCCTCCTGCAAGTAAGCAGGGCAGAGACCTGGGAGTGGACCTTGAGGCCTGAGGATCCCTTGGGTTGCACAGGAGAAGCATTTCCCCTGCTTGGAGTGCATTTGGTAGAGGTGGTACAGCTCTCTGTGGGCAAAAGACCTGATGAGCACCATCAAGCTACCACATTCACCAGTATGGGAACAAAGACATCTGCTAAGTGCAGCAAACCCTGGTGTTGGTTGTGTGTTGCAATTCACCATAAACTCTGAACCGCTGCTTCTTTGCTGGCAGCATGAGTGTTTCCTGGGACAAGCAGGCCCTGGCCACAGTGCTGCGAGACTGTGGGTCTATATAGATGCCCAGAAGATCACTGTGGGTCTGAACTGCAGGGGTCTGAAGTATGGGGTTTTGAAACATAGCCGGACCTGAGATAAAACCCCAGAGAGAGGTGCCGCCTGGTAGACAGACAGCTTGGACACAGACAGAGAAGGCAGGGAGCTGTCAGAAACAGGAGACACTGGAGGGGTGACTTATTGCATGTCTGTGAGGGTGTGAACTTCCTGCCCTGGAGATGAGAGCAGGGTGAAGCCATTTTCACCATTAGCCCACCAACACTGATCCACCCCCACTAGGCTAAACAGCACCACCAAGTGGAGAATGGAGCTGTTACACCAGGCCCCCCCCCATGCCCTCCAGGCACATCTCCACTAGGGCGAGTCTGCCTTAGAATCAGAGCAGCAGGCCCCTCCCCCAGAAGACCAGCCAGAATCACTTCCAGGAGTTTAGTCCACTGGCCACAGACTGCTGCAAACTTTCAGCTCTAGGGGAAACTGGATCTAACGTCATTTGGGTTGTTTTTTTGTTGTTGTTCATTTGTTCATTTTTGGTGTTGGCTTCTGTTTTTGTTGTTGTTCTTTCTTTTGTTCTTGGATACAGAAAAAGCAAATTATTTTATTTAAAAAAATTTTTTTTCTCTCTTCTTTTTCTCTTTTCGCTTTTTTCTATCAAGCTTCTCTTGACAAGCAGACCAAAACACACCTAGGATCCACCTTCCTTTAATTGAATAAAAACATATTTTTTTTAAGTTTATTTATTTTGAGAGAGAGCACAGTAGGGGAGGATCAGAGAGAGATGAGGACAGAGAATCCAAAGCAGTCTTTGGTGCTGACAGCAGAGAGCCTGATGCAGGGCTTGAACTGATGAACCATGAAATCATGACATGAGCTGAAGTCAGATGCTTACCCCACTGAGCCACCCAGGTGCCTCAGTTTTTTTTTTTTTTTTAATTTTAATTTTTATTTCATTCTATTATTATTGTTACTGCTTTTTCTTTTTCACTTAAAATGACAAGATGGAGGAATTCACCTCAAAGGAAAGAAAAGGAACAAATGATGACCAAGGATTTAACCAGTGCAGATATAAGTGAGATGTCTGAGCTAGAATTGAAAACAGTGATTATAAGAATACTATCTGGGCTTGAAAAAAGCTTAGAAGACACCAGAGAATCCCTTTCTGTAGAGATAAAAGGACAAAAATCTAGTCAGGCTGAAATTAAAAATGCTCTAATTGAAATTCAAACCCAAATGGAGGCCATAAACACAAGGATGGATGAGGCAGAGGAAGAAGTTAGCAATATAGAAGATACAATTATGGAGAATAATGAAGCTGAAAAGGAGGGAAGCAAAATTCAGGGATCAGGAAGGCAGACTTAGGAAAGTCAGAGATTTATTAAAACATAATAACATTTGTATCATAGGAGTCCCAGAAGATGAAGATAGAGAAAAAGGGGCAGAAGGTTTATGTGAGCAAATTATAGCTGAAAACTTCCTTAATATGGGGAAGACATAGACATCAAAATCTGGAAAGCACAGAGAACTCCCATTAAATTCAACAAAAGCTAGCCATCACCAAGACATATCATAGTCAAACTCACAAAATACACAGGCAAGGAAAAAGTCCTGAAAGCAAGGGAAAAAGTTGTTTTCTACAAGGGAAGACACATCAAGTTTGCACCCGATTTGTCCACAGAAACTTGGCAGACCAGAAAGGAGTACCGAGATATATTCATTGTGCTGAATGGGAAAAATATGCAGCCAAGATTACTGTATCCAGCAAGGCTGTCATTCGAAATAGAAGGAGAGAGAAAGAGCTTCCCAGGCAAACAAAAACTAAAGAAGTTTCTGGCCACTAAACCAGCCCTACAAGAAATTTTAAGGGGTATTCTTTGAGAGGAGGGAAAAAAAAAACCACAAGCAACAAAGACTAGAAAGGACAAGAGACCATAACCAGAAACACCAACTCTACAGGTAACAGTGGCACTAAATTCGTATCTTTCAGTAATCACTCTGAATGTGAATGGACTAAATGCTCCAATCAAAAGACATGGGGTATCAGAATGGATGAAAAAAACAAGATCTACCTATATGCTGCCTAAAAGAGACTCATTTTTGACCTAAAGACACCTACAGATTAAAATTGAGGGGATGGAGAACCATTTATCATGCTCAGGGACATCAAAGGAAAGCTGGAGTAGCCAGCCATACTTATATCAGACAAACTAGATTTGAAAACAGAATCTGTAATAAGAGATGAAGAAGGGTATTATATCATAATTGAGGGTTCTCTCCATCAAGAAGATCTAAAAATTGTAAATGTTTATGCTCCAACTTGGAAGTACCCAAATATATATATCAATTAATAACAAATGTAAGGAAACTCATAATAATACAATAATAGTAGGGGATTTAACACCTCACTTAAAACAATGGACAGATCCCTTAAGCTGAAAATCAACAAGGAAACAACACCTTTGAATGACACACTAGACCAAATGGACTTAACAGTTATTTTCAGAACATTTCATCCTAAAGCAGAATACACATTCTTCTCAGGTGTGCATGGAACATTCTCCAGGATAGATCATATTACTAGGTCACAAATCATCCCTCAGGTGGTACAAAAAGATCAAGATCATGCCATACATATTTTCACATCACAATGATTGAAGTCAACTGCAAGAAAAAAAAATTGGAAAGCCCTCAAATACATGGAGGTAAAAGAATATTGTACTAAAGAATTAATGGGTTAGCCAGGAAATTAAAGAAGAAATAAAAAAAATATACGGAAGCAAATGAAAATGAAAACATGACAGTCCAAACTTTTTGGGATGCAGCAAGGTTAGTCCTAAGAGGGAAGTATATTGCAATTTAGGCTGATATAAAGAACTAAGAAAGGCTCCCAATACACAGCCTAACCTTACACCTAAAGGAACTAGGAAAGAAATAGCAAATACACCCTAAAGCCAGCAGAAGAAGGGAAACAATAAAGATAAGAGCAAAAATGATATAGAAACAAACAAAACCCAGTAGAACAGATCAACAAAAACTAAGAGCTGATTCTTTGAAAGACTTAGCAAAATGGAGGAATCCCTAGCCAGACTTACCAAAAAGAAAAGAGGAAGGACCTAAATAGACAAAAATCATGAATGATAAAGGAGACATTATAACCAGTACCATAAAAACAGACAATTATAAGAGAATACTGTGAAGAATTATATGCCAACAAACTGGGCAATCTGGAAGAAATGGACAAATTCCTAGATACTTCCGTACTACCAAAACTCAAATGGGAAGAAATAGAATATTCGAACAGACCAATAACCAGCAACGAAATTGAATCAGTAATTAAAAATCTCCCAACAAACAAGAGTCCTGGGCTAGATGGCTTCCCAAGGGAATTTCCTCAGACATTTAAAGAAGAGTTAATACCTATTCTTCTCAAGCTGTTCCAAAAAATAGGAGTAGAAGGAAGACTTCCAAACTCATTCTATGAAGCCAGCATTACCTTGATTCCAAAACCAGAGAGCCTAGTAAACAAAATTACAAGCCAGTATCCCTGATGACATGGATGCAGAAATTCTCAAGATATTAGCAAATCAAATTCAACAGTACATTAAAAGAATTATTCACCATAATCAAGTGGGATTTATTCCTGGGCTGCAGAACTGGTTCAATATTCACAAATCAATCAAGATGAATACACTACATTAATAAAAGATAAGAACCATATGATACTTTCCATAGATGCAGAAAAAAACATTCGACAAAATACAGCATCCATTCTTGATAAAAACTCTCAATAAAGTAGGCATTGGGGCGCCTGGGTGGCTCAGTCAGTTGAGCATCCGACTTCGGCCCAGGTCATGATCTCACGTCCGTGAGTTCAAGCCCCGCGTTGGGCTCTGTGCTGACAGCTCGGAGCCTGGAGCCTGTTTCAGATTCTGTGTCTCCCTCTCTCTCTGACCCTCCCGCATTCATGCTCTCTCTCTGTCTCAAAAATAAATAAATGTTAAAAAAATTAAAAAAAAAATAAAGTAGGCATGGATTGAACATACCTCAACATCATAAAGACCATATACAAAAGAGCCACAGCTAATATCTTCAATGAGGAAAATCTGAGAGCCTTTCCCTATGGTCAGGAACAAGACAAGGACGTCCTCTCTCACCGTTACTATTTAGCATAGTACTAGAAGTCTTTAGACTCAGACATTAGGCAACAAAGAGAAATAAAAGGCATCCATATTGTCAAGGAAGAAGTCAAACTTTCACTATTTGCAGATGACATGATACTTTAGGTAGAAAACTTGAAAGACTCCACCAAAAAAATTGATAGAACTAATACATGAGTTCAGCAAAGTCACAGCATATAAAATCAACATGCAGAAATCTGTTGCATTTCTATACACTAATACAGCAGCAGAAAAAGAAATGAAGGAATCAGTCCCATTTGCAATTGCATTAAAAACAGTAAGATACCTAGGAATAAAGCTAATTGAAGATCTATAAACTGAAACTATAGAAAACTATGAACTATAGAACACTTATGAAAGAAATTGAAGAGGACACAAAGAAATGGAAAAGTATTCCATGCTTATGGATTGGATGAACAAACATTATTAAAATGTCTAGGGGCGCCTGGGTGGCGCAGTCAGTTAAGCGTCCAACTTCAGCCAGGTCACGATCTCGCGGTCCGTGAGTTCGAGCCCCGCGTCAGGCTCTGGGCTGATGGCTCGGAGCCTGGAGCCTGTATCCGATTCTGTGTCTCCCTCTCTTTCTGCCCCTCCCCTGTTCATGCTCTGTCTCTCTCTGTCCCAAAAATAAATAAACGTTGAAAAAAAAAATGTCTATACTGTCCAAAGTAATCTACACATTTAGTGTAATCCCTATCAAAATACCACCACCTTTTTCACAGAGCTATCACAAACAATCCTAAAATTTGTATGGAAACACAAAAGACCCCCAAAGCCAAAGCAATCCTGCAAAAGAAAAAACTGAAGTCCTGACTATTCTGCATTTCAAGCTATATTACAAAGCTGTAGTCATCACGACAATATCGTTCTGGCACAAAAACAGACACATAGATGGGTGGACATAACAGAAAACCCAGAAATAGACCCACAACTGTATGGTCTGCTCATCTTTGACAAAGCAGAAAAGGACATCCCATAGAAAAAGGGCAGTCTCTTCAACAAATGGTGCTGGGAAAATTGGATGGTGACATGCAGAAGAATGAACCTGGGCTACTTGTTACACCATACACAAAAATAAACTCAAAATGGATGAAAGACTTAAATGTAAATAGGAAGCCATCAAAATCCTAGAGGAGAAAACAGGCAACAACCTCTTTGACCTTGGCAGCAGCAACTTCTTACCTGACATGTCTCCAGAAGCCAGGGAAACAAAATAAAAAATGAACTCTTGGGACTTCATCAAGGTAAAAAGCTTCTGCACAGCAAAGGAAACAATCAGCAAAACTAAAAGGCAACCGACAGAATGGGCAAAGACATTTGCAAATGACAGATAAAGGGTTAGTATCAAAATCTATAAGTAACTTATCAAACTCAACAGCCAAAAAACAAATAGCCCAGTTAAAAAATGGGAAGAAAACATGAATAGACCGTTTTCCAAAGAAGACATCCAGTTGGCTAACATAAACATGGAAAGATGCTCAACATCAGTCATCATCAGGAAAATACAAATCAAAACCACACTGAGATACCACCTGACACCGGTCAGAATGGCTAAAATTAACAACAACACAAGAAACAACAGGTGTTGGTAAGGATGCCAAGAAAGGGGAACCCTCTTGTACTTTTGGTGGGAATGCAAACTGGTGCAGCTACTATGGAGAACAGTATGGAGGTTCCTCAAGAAACTAAAAATAGAACTATGCTGTGATCCAGCAATTGCACTCTTAGGTATTTACCCAAAGGATATAAAAATACAGAATAAAAGGGGTACATGCACCCCAATGTTTATAGCAGCACTATCAACAGTAGCCACATTGTGGAGAGAACCCAAATGTCCATTGACTGATGAATGGATAAAGAAGATGTGTACGTGTGTGTGTGTGTGCACGCACGCACACACGATGGAATATTATTCAGCCATCAAAAAGAATGCAATCTTGTCATTTGCAATGATGTGGATGGAACTAGAGTGTATTATGCTAAGTGAAATAAGTCAATTGGAGAAAGACAAGTACCATTTTGTTTCACACATGTGGAATTGAAGCAAAACAGATGAACATATGGGAAGAAGAGGGGAAAAAGGAGAGAGGAAAAAAAAACCACAAGAGACTCTTAGTGACAGAGGGAGGTGGGTGGCAGCTGGGCTAGATGGTGATGGGAATTAAGGAGTGCACTTGTTGTGATGAGCACTGGGTGTTGTATGTAAGTAGTGAATCACTGGATTCTATATTAAAAAACTGAATATAAGAAAAAGAAACCAATCACAGCAACCAAAAAATAAAATCAAAAGCTTAAAAAAAGACAAATTAGTGTTTTTATTTTCTTCGGATAAATACCCAGAAGTAGAACTGCTAGATCATATAGTAGTTCTATTTTTAACTTGTTGAGGAACTTCCTTACTGTACTCCCAAACCATTTTTCTTGACACAAAATAAACAACTTCAGGGAGGTAGGTGATATGAGTGAAGGGAATCAAAGGTTTAAACTTCAATTTATAAAATAAATGAGTCTTAAAAAAAAAAAGGTTAGAGAGGGAGAGAGCCAAGCATAAGAGACTCTTAAAACTGAGAACAAACTGAGGGTTGATGGAGGGTGGGAGGGAGGAGAGGGTGGGTGATGGGTGTTGAGGAGGGCACCTTTTGGGATGAGCACTGGGTGTTGTATGGAAACCAATTTGAAAATAAATTTCATATTTAAAAAAATAAAATAAAATAAATGAGCCTTGCATATGTAATGTACAGCATGGTAACTACAGTTAATATCACTGTATTGTGTGTTTGAAAGTTGCTGAGAGAGTAAGTAGATCTTAATAGCGCTTATCACAAGAAAAAATTCTCCCAACTGTGGTGATGGCATTAAGACTTACTGTTGTGATCATTCTGCAGTGTACACAAATATCAATCATTATGTTGTACACGTGAAATTAATATAATAAGTCAATGATACCTTGGGGAGCCTCGGTAGCTCAGTTGGTTAAGCATCCGGCTTCAGCTCAGGTCATGATCTCGTGGTTTGTAAGTTCAAGCATCATGTCAGGTTCTGTGCTGACAGCTCAGAGCCTGGAGCGGCTTTTGATTCTCTGACTCCCTCTCTCTCTCTGCCCCTCCCCTGCTTACACTCCGTCTCCCTCTGTCTCAGAAAATAAATAAATGTTAAAAAAAAAAAAAGTCAATGATACCTCAATTAGGAAAGAAATGATTTGAAGGGATGATTATAATATAAGCTCTTCAGGTTACACAGAGCTAAAGGTTTCAGGTATTTCCTTTACCGGTGGACTCGATAAATAATTTGCCATATATCCCCTCCAAATATTTGTTTGTTTGCTCCTATCACTGTTAGCTTTCCTTAAATTTAGTGGAAACCTGGCATGGGTATATTTACACTTAATTAAATAAGCTAATGACATGTATAAATAATAATTTCAAAAGTTACTCTTACAGTTTCTCTTTAAAGATATACTGTTAATAATAGCAATGTTATTAATTTGGACTGATGTGGTGTTTTAGAACTTAAAAAGATAATTTAAACTGATCAACTAAATGTTTTCCCAAAGCTTAGTCTTATTTAGCTTGTGCTTACTGTTTTATCCTTAAATTTGAATGAAAATTAATTTGAGCTCTTAATTAAACACTCTAAATCAGGGGTTGGTAGTATGGTGGTATGTTTTTTGTATGGCTCAGGTGCTAAGAACTATTTTTATATGGTTGGAAAAAAACAAGAAGAACATACAGTTGAGACCTTATATGGCCTGGAAAACCTGAAATATTTACTGTTGAGCCCTTTAAAGAAAAAGTATGCTGATTGCTGCTTTAGTTTTAATTTCTTTATGGTGGATGCATTAATATCTCCCTTCCACCCACCACCCTTTTCTCTTTTGCAGTATTTCAATCGTTATATGGTACTGCTCTATGTTCTTGTTTTATGCTGAATGTAAAGTAGCATTGTTCTTTTTGTTTCTATATTATACAGTGATGGTATTTTCTTATCCTTTCATATATTCTCTTGTCATGAACAACCTACGGTAATATTGGTTGCTTTGTTTTGAAATTTAATTCTGTTGCTCTCTTGTAGTGTAGATTCACTCTAATTCAGTCTAATTAACTGTCTGCTTCCAGCCTTAGGGTCTTTGGCATTATAGCTTTCCATAGTTTTCCAGTTCACTGAATGGCATTTCATTTTCATTCTCCCCTGTGATTTAGCATCTGACTGAATTTTCATTGTTCTTCATACAGAATCTGTCACTGTTCTTTGGTTAAAATTTGTGTAATTGTTTTATGTTTCTCAAAAACACAGAACTTTTTATTTGGGCAATTCTTCTTTGTATGGCTTTATCTAATTTAAACAATTTAATACTGGCTTTTTATTATAGTAGTAAACACTGAAATTTTTATTTTGTAATTCAGAAGAAAAGACCCAGGCAACCACTTTGGGTCACTATAAGATTAGTTTGCATCTTCTAAACTTCTAGTTTGAAGTCATATCTGTGCTTTCTCATGTCTGGTTCTGTTGTTCACCATAATTATTTTGAGATTGATCCATGTTATATGCATTGATGGTTTGGTCCTTTTTTTTTTTTTTTTTTTTTTTTTGCTGATTAGTAGTCCAGTTTATTGAAGGACATTTATTTGTTCACTTATTGATGAGCATTTGGGTTATTTCCATTTTCAGGTTAGGGTTAATAAAGCTGCCGTGGGTCAAGTACAAGTCTTTGTGTCAGTGTAGGTTTTCATTTCTCTTGGGTGAATACCAAATGCAAAGAATTTTGGGGTTTTGGAAAGAATAATGTTTACTTTTTAAAGAGACTAGCGAGTTTCCAAAGTGGTTCATCGTTTTACCTTCCCATATTAGCTTAGAATTCTTCCAGGTCCTCACCAAAATTCGATGTTGGCAGTCTTTTTAATTTTAGCCATCTCAATAGGTGGGGGTAGCATTCTCATTGTAGTTTTGTTTTGCCTTTTCCTAATTGCTGATGTGACCTGCTTTTCAAATACCTAATACATAGGGTCTTGGCTTGGTATTTAAAGTTTACTTTCTTCTTCTCACTGTTGTGTGAGAATTCTTAATGTATTCTGGATACAAGTCTTTTGCTGTATATGTGTATTGTAAATATTTTCTCCCATTCTAAGGCTTTCCTTTTTTCTTTTAGCATTGTTACTGACGTGTAAGTTAACATACTATAACATTCATGCATTTAAGCCTACAGTTTGATGGGTTTCAGTAAATTGTATACAGTTGTGCAACCATCTCATAACTCAGTTTTTTAGCAAACTGTTACCACCACAAACCGTTCCCTCATACCTGTTTGCAGTCAGTGCCTTCTTCCCCCTCCCCAAATCCAGGCAATCCCTGATCTTCTTTCTGTGTCTACAGATTTCACTTTTTCTAAGATTTCATACAAATCGAACAATACAGCATGAAATCTCATGCAGTACCTTCTTTCATCTAGCATAGTGTTATTTTTAGGTTCATCTTTGTTCTTGCATGCATGAGTGGCCCTTTAAATGCTGAGTAGTATTCCATCCTGTGGATATGGTGGTCTCTGTTAACCTATCTGTAGGTTGGATTGGTTACGTGTTTTAGCTATTAAGATTCATGCCTCCTTTGTCCCCCATTGATATCATCTTTTGAACAGCACAATTTTTAAAATTTTGATGAAGACCGGTTTATCCATATTTTTGTTTGCGTATTATATAAGAAATTTCTATCTACCCTAGAGTTGGAAAGCTTTCTTCCTGTGTTTTTTTTAGGAGTTTATGATTTTATCTTTGTTTTACATATAGTATAAGGTTCATTTCTTTCCGTAGAGATATTCAGTTGTTTGAGCACCTTTTGTTGAAAGAGATCTATTTTCTCCCTTGATTGGATTACTTCATGGTAAATTTGTAGATATTTTGGCACCTTGAGAATATTTAGTTCCCTGTCAATCTTTGTCCTAATGGTTTTAACATCTCTTGATGATTTTTGTCTACATGATTTTATATTTTTCATTGGAGATTGTGAAAGAGTGATTTTCTATTTTGTTATTCCTCTGTATCTATTAGCTGTGATTCATTTGTAAAGAAGAACTTGCACTCATCAACTAAGGATATTTGGTTACCCTTAACTGCAGTTTCTTTTTATAATGATGGATAAATATTTAAATTTTATGCTTTCGTTATCAATTTACAAAGTAATGAGTTGCTATAATAGCCACCACCAATGGTAGCAAATATGGCATGAGTTTGTTCTCCTTCATTTTTTTTAAAGTACTCTTACGGACTCATGTATTTTTATAAATTGTGGTGCTGAGTGAGACCGCTAGAGCTGTGACACCAAGCCAGACTAACAGTGGCTTAAAAATAGGGATTTGTCTGGATGTGGGTGGTACTAACATTGTTTCAGCTGTTCAGTAAGGATTCAGCTCACCCATTCTGTCATCCTTGTGTCCTCTTGCTTGTCACATCATGGTCTCCCACCCCTCAGCATTATGCCCATGTTTAACGTGTGGATATGGGGCACTGTCAGCTGCCAGCCAAAAAGCAGTACAAATCCTTGTCAGAATTGCCCCTGTAGACCTGTCTTTGTGACTCATTGGCCAGATCTGGGTCGCATGGTCACTCCAGCTGTCAAGAGGACTATGAAAGCAAGTATCTGGCAGATAAACTGAACTGTCAACATTGGCTTCGGCTGCTCATGAGCCATTGCCTGGGGCAGTGCACGTTGCCAACCCGGGAGAAAATTAGGTTTTTACATTACAAACATCGGAGACATTACGTTAAAGAAAAAGGGAAGGAATTAGGGGGAATAGCTAGTAATGCCTACCATAAAATCCTTGATAAAGCACAGAATGACTAGAATTATTATGTTGTATTACTCTAAAAAATAAGCCATATTTATACATTTAACTTAAAAATGTAATTAAAAGAGTAACATTTGGGCTTGCCATATTAATGTCTCATGATTCCTTTCATTGTCTTACAAATTTCATTTTATTATTGAACATGTTTTAGTGTCCTTGACATATTACCTACTGTTATTTAATACAATGAGAATGTTATTCTGGGGCACCCTGCTGGCTCATTCAGTGGAGCACACACCTCTTGATTGAGCCCCATGTTGTGGGTAGAGATTACTTAAAAAAATAAAGAGAATGTTATTCTAAATGCTGACATCATTTAAATAATTTTTAAATTTTTAATGCCAAAGTATGAATTCATGTATTCTTTAAACTTGTTCTGTAACGAAATTTGGAAGTTAAATAACCTTTTTACTCTATATCAGTTATCCTTTGGCATTTCTCCGTTGTCTCTGTGTTATCACTTCATTTTGTTAAGAACCTTGCTCTTCCAACCTATGTTCACTTTCATTCTTCTTTTTTTTTTCCTCTCCTTTTTCCTTATCTTTCTACAGCTCTTTTATTTTCTGCTTTTCTTCAGAAGAGGGTAGAATAAAGTTGATTTCTGGTTGGTAAGATCTTATTGTGGTATTAAATGTCCTTCTTAGTTTTTTAATTTCATTTAGGTTATGCACTGTTGACTGTTGATTGTTAACAGGTTCTGAAATAATCATATTAGCTTATCCAAGAAGTACATAACCAGCATTAATGGGCTGCATGTTACTGAATCAGAAAAGCCACTGGTAGGCTCTAAATCACAACCAAGGTAGCTAATATAATTCTTGCCCTTAAATTACGTATTTAATGTGATTCTCTCTTCCTTTAGTACATGTAATCTCCCATGGAGCTCCATTAAGCTTTCAGCGTTTTAGGCATGTTGTAGCTCCAGAAAAAGTGTCAGTGTATATATCCCATTGGGCGTATGGACACAGATTATAAATTGCCTGCAGTATTTTGGCAATATATACTTGTTATGTATAGGGTGTTTGTGAGTTTATCAATACTTTTCTTGAAAAACAAGGTATTTGGATTTTTTAAATCCTAAGTTACCATGTATGATTAAGGTACTGAGTTTGTCTTAAATTTACCTGAAAGTCGGCCCTATTTTAATAAATATATCTTCTACTGAGGGAGTGGTTTAAAGAATTACCTGCTTTATGTAAAGATTCTTAAATCTGTATCCTTTCTATGCTGTAAAATAAAACTCCAGAAAGCTTTTTATTTTCATTTCTATTTCTGTTTTTATTCAGCAATAAGGACTAGCTGCATAGTGAAAAATTCGTTCTTTGAAGTTCTGCTTGAACCGACTTTGCATCTCACTCACTGTCATTTCCGTGTCTTTGAGGAAGCCAAGTTCATATCTCCCTTTCCCTCCCCACGTCTTTGAATGTGTTTCTGGGATTCCTTAGTTTTTGTTTTGTGTATGAAATGGCTTCCTAGTTAAACTTTAAGGAAACCGTATAATCCTAAACCTCTTCACTAAGTAAAAGTAAAATTTCTGGATCTCATGCTTGTCTTTCTAGTTAAAATCAGTTGGAAACAACTAAGACTTTATCATAGAACTTGAGGCCTTATGAACAGAGTCACTTTGTGGAATGGTGTACGGAATTTGTATTCTCTATTTGTCCTTTTCTTTCCTCAGCTCATTGCTTACATCAAATCTAAAGAAAAATTTACCTGCTGAAGAGTTACTTTATTAGGGGAAAGAGTGAAATGTGATTGGCTTTGTGATGCAAGGATTATTTGATCCTTTCAGACTTTAAATATATAAGGCCATCATCCACAGTGGAATTCTGGTCTTTGTGCATGTATGTCATTTTTACATTTTGTTTCCAGTTAAATTCTGTCACTCTTTTCTGATTCCAGTTATACTAAGCTTTTAAAGTCATGTTAAACTTTTGACTTAGTGCTGTATTTGTGCTCACAAAGATCATCTCATATTAGCTTATAGCTTAGTGAGTGCTGAAATACTTCTTGCTCCTTCATGGAACATTCTTTACAGCAGTCCTGCTGTATCTCCCTTCCGTTAGCTCAGTGCCAGCTGTTGCTTTGGTTACAGTGTTCCTGTTTGGGCAAGTTTTTCAGGGATCTTAAACAACTATGCTTCTTTTCTGACTGTTCTTGTGAGATTTTCTTTTCCTCCCATATAATGCTACTGAGGTGTTGGAAAAGAAAGAAAAAGTCACATCGTGTTTATTTGTTTCTAAACTAGGAGAAATAATTTTAGTTTAATAAAGGAAATGGTTGTGCCATCTTCTTAAGTGCTTTTGAAGAGGTAGAAATTCATCTTGATCTATTTGTGAAATTATCCTTTCTTCTCTATTACATGGTCTTTCATCTAATTTTACATCACAGTCTATGAAGTTGGGGAAATTTTATATAGGGTTAAGTGATTTTTGAAGGTCACAGTGACAGTTTGTAGAAAAATTATTCTTAGAATTGACTGTCTCATTTAGAGAAAAGATACTGTCTAGAAGACGTTGCTACCTTTTCAGCAGAAGCTTATCTCTTACTAGCATGGTATTTTTCAAATATGCTTAAATTAAGTCTGTATGTTTTGAGAGCTCTTAAAATTTACCAGAGAGTATTTCTCACCTGCAAAATTGCTATATCTGGAGACCTTCTGAAGTCAAGTGGCGACAGGATGACCCATGGCAGAGTTTAGAATAGGCATGAAAGAGCCCAAGACCTAAAACTGGCCCACTGTGGGCTTGCCCTCTTTGGTGCCTCCATTTCTTTACCTATAAAATGAAGATATTAATATTTGTTCTACCTGTGTTTTTTTTGAATTTTAATTTTTTAATTTAACTTTATTTTTTATTTTTTAAAATTACATCCAAATTAGTATATAGTGAAGCAATGATTTCAGGAGTAGATTCCTTAATGCCCCTTACCTATTTAGCCCCCCCCCCCCACAACCCCTCCAGCAACCCTCAGTTTATTCTCCATATTTGTGAGTCTCTTTTGTTTTGTCCCCCTCCCTGTTTTTATATTATTTTTGTTTCCCTTCCCTTGTGTTCATCTGTTTTGTCTCTTAAAGTCCTCATATGAGTGAAGTCATATGATTTTTGTCTTTCTCTAATTTCACTTAGCATAATACCCTCCAGTTCCATCCACATAGTTGCAAATGGCAAGATTTCATTCTTTTTGATTGCCAAGTAATACTCCATTGTGTGTGTGTGTGTGTGTGTGTGTGTACACACACCACATTTTCTTTATCCATTCATCCATCGATGGACCTCTGGGCTCTTTCCATACTTTGGCTATTGTTGATAGTGCTTCTATAAACATGGGGGTGCACGTGTCCCTTTGAAACACCACACCTGTATCCCTTGGATAAATGCCTAGTAGTGCGATTGCTTGGTCGTAGGGTAGTTCTATTTTTAGTTTTTTGAGAAACCTCCATACTGTTTTCCAGAGTAGCTGCACCAGCTTGCATTTCCACCAACAATGCAAAAGATTTTTTAATTTTTTTTTTAACATTTATTTATTATTGAGAGACAGACACAGAGCATGAGCGGGAGTGGTACAGAGAGAAACAGAGACACAGAATCCGAAGCAGGCTCCAGGCTCTGAGCTGTCAGCACAGAACCCAATGCGGGGCTCGAACCCACAAACTGTGAGATCACGACTTGAGCCGAAGTTGGACACTTAACCAACTGAGCCACCCAAGCACCCCTGTTCTACCTATGTTTTGATGACAAAATAAAATTAGTGAATGTGAAGGCTCTTGTAAATGTGGAAAATAGTATGGAGATTCCTCAAAAAATTAAAAATACAGGGGCGCCTGGGTGTCTTAGTTGAGTATCTGACTTTTGATTTTGGTTTAGGCCATGATCCCCGGGTCTTGGGATCATGCCCTGAGTTGGGCACCATGCACAGCGTGGAGCCTGCTTAAGATTCTCTCCCTCTCTCTCTCTCTCTCTCTCTCTCTCTGTCTCTCTGTCTCTCTGTCTCTCTGTCTCTCTTTCTCTGTCTTCCTCTTCCTCCTTCCCCACTCACCATACACACACACACACTGTGTGTGTGTGTGTGTGTGTGTGTGTGTGTGTATATATATATATATATATATATATATATAAAATAAAAAAAATTAAAATGGTATAACCATATGACCCAGTAATTCTGTTACTGGGTATTTACTTAACATAATTTGAAAGATAAATGCACCCCTCTGTCTATTGCAACATTATTTACAATAGATAATATATGGAAGCAACCCAAGTGACTGCACCAGTTTGCAGTTGCAGTCCCACCAACAGTGCACAAGGGTTCCCTTTATCCCCACATCCTTACCAACACTTTTTGTTGCTTGTATTTTTGCTTTTAGCCATTCTGACAGGTGTGAGTTGATATCTCATTGTAGTTTTGATTTGTGTTTCCCTGAAGATGAGTGGTGTTGAGTATCCTTTCATGTATCTGTTGCCATCTGTATGTCAATTTTGGAGAAATGTGTTCATGTCTTCTGCCCATTGTTTAATTGGATTATTTGTTTTTGTATGTGTATATTGAGTATAAGATCTTTATATATTTTGGATACTAGCCCCTTATTGGATGTATCATTTGCAAATATATTCTCCCATTTAGTAGGCTGTCTTTTGGTTTTGTTGATTGTTTCCTTCCCTGTGCAGAAGGTTTTTTTTTTTTTTTTTTTAACTTTTTTAACGTTTTATTTATTTATTTTTGAGAGAGAGAGGGAGGGAGGGAGGGGAAGGGAGACAGCACAAACAGGGGAGGGGCAGAGAGAGAGGGAGACACAGAATCCGAAGACAGGCTCTAGGCTTTCAGCTGTCAGCACAGAGCCTGATGCGGGGCTTGAACTCACAAACCCTGAGATCATGACCTAAACTGAAGTCAGACGCTTAATTGACTGAGCCACCCAGGTGCCCCCAGAATCTTTTTATTTTGATATAGTCCCAGTAGTTTATTTTTGCTTTTGTTTCTGTTGCCTTAGGAGAGGATCTGGAAAAATGTTGTTATAGCGAATGTCAAAGAAATTACTGTGTGCGCTCTCTTAGAGGATTTTTATGGTTTCAGGTCTCACATTTAAAAATCCATTTTGAGCTTATTTTTGTGTATGGTGTAAGAAAGTGATCCAATTTCATTTTCTTTCATGTTGCTGTATAGTATTCCCAGCACTGTTTCTTGAAAAGACTGTTTTTTTTTTTTTCCATTGCATATTTTTGGCTCCTTCATCATAGGTGAATTGACTGAATAATCGTGGGTTTATTTCAGGGTTCTCTGTTCTGTTGATCTTTGTGTCTATTTTTGTGCCAGTACCATACTGTTTTGGTTACTACAGCTTTGTAGTATAGCTTGAAATCTGAGATTGTGATCTTCTTTTTCAAGATTATTTTGGCTGTTCAGGGTCTTTTGTGGTTCTGTACAAATTTTAGTATTGTTTATTCCAGTTCTGTGAAAAATGCTGTTTGGCATTTTGATAGGGATTGTACTGAATGTTTAGATTGCTTTGGATAGTATGGACAGTTGAACAGTCTTCTCTCACTCCATGAGCATGGAATATCTTTTGTGCATTTGCATGGTTTTCTGTTGCCCTTAACTGTTTGTATTGATTTCCTAAGGCTGCTGTAACAAATTACCACGTACTACGTAGCTTAAAGCAACAGAAATTTATTTTCTCATAATTCTGATGGTTACGAATCCAAATCAAGGTGTTGGCAGGGCCATGCTCCCTCTGGAGGCTCTGGGGAAGAATCCTTCCTTGCCTCTTCTTAACTTCTCCTGGCTCTAGTCCATCCCTGAATTTCCGTGGCTTGTAATGGCATCACTCTGATCTCTGCCTCTGTTGTCACAAGGCCTCTTTCACTGTATGTGTCTGTGTGACATCAGTCATTGGATTCAGAGCCCACTGCCATCTAGTATGACTTCATCTCAGTGTAACTAATTACATCAGCAAAGATCCTGTCTCCAGATAAGGTCACAGTCTGACGTTTCAGGGGGACCTGAATTCGTTGGGGGCAAAGGGGCACTAATTTTAGACATGACACTGTCTAAAATTTAATCTATTTGTAAAACATAAACATTTGGCTGCTCAAGCTGCCACAACAAAAGCCATAGGCCGGGTAGGTAGCTTAAATAACAGAAATTTATTTTCTCACAGTTCTGGATGTTGGAAGGTCCAAGATCAGGGTTGAGCAGGGTTCAGTTTCCGGTGAGAAGTCTCTTCCTGGCTTGCAGACAGCTGCCTTCTTCCTGAATCCTCTCACATGTCACAGAGACAGAGTGTACAAGCTCTCTGGTATCTTTTATAAGAGCACTAATGCCATCAGACCAGGGTCCTACCCCCAGGACCTCATCTAACTCTGATTAGCACCCAGTAGCCCCATCTCTGAATACCACCACCTTGGGTGTTAGGGCTTCATCTGAATTTGGGCGAGGGGACACAGGCGTTCCAGTCCATGGCAACATGCAAAACTGAAATATGTATTTTATATTAGCCAATATCTTGGAAGCTAATTATTTTTAAAAGCCAATTGTGATTGTTTATATTCAGACATAAAACTTGCTTTTATTGTCTTGGGAAAAAATTAAACAAGATTCGTGTTTATTTAATAATATGAACATTTGTGTATTATTTTATTCAATTTAATATCTTTGCCCCCAAATAAACTGTTTTAGGTATGTAAGGTATCTGATTTACATTTTTTCTCCTAATTTGTTATCATTTTCATTTCCTATTATTTACCATAGACTTTTATTTATTAAAAAAAATTTTTTTTTTCAACGTTTATTTATTTTTGGGACAGAGAGAGACAGAGCATGAATGGGGGAGGGGCAGGGAGAGAGGGAGACACAGAATCAGAAACAGGCTCCAGGCTCTGAGCCATCAGCCCAGAGCCTGACGTGGGGCTCGAACTCACGGACCGCGAGATCGTGACCTGGCTGAAGTCGGATGCTTAACCGACTGTGCCACCCAGGCGCCCCAACCATAGACTTTTAAATTAAAATACAACTAACAGCAAAGTGCATAAATTATAAGAGTGCAGCTCAATGATTTTTTCACAAAGTGAGCAAACACATAACTAAACATTGGGATTAAAATTAAAAAAAGCTAAAACCATTACCAGCTTTCCACAAACTTCCCATATGCCTCTTATTTGGCTGATAAATTCCCCCAGGTAATTCTTTTATATCTCCCTAAAATTTGAGAGCTGTTTCTGTAGGCACCTGGATTTGTAGCAGGTGTTTATGTAGATCTCTTACCTATCAGATGTCATATTAGTGGACTTAGTTTCCATCATATGCTCTTATTCACAGGCTTTTGTACGTGCTGTTCCTTTGCTTGGAGGAGTTTTCTTTTTGCTTTCCCCCTCCTCCTGGAAATCTTTTCACACGTCCTTACCTCCATGCCGCTGGACACCTTCCCATGACAGCTTCATTTCAGGTCTTAGCTGAGATTCCTTCCTTTCAGGATCATTTCTGACTCCTCCATTCTTCTTCCCTCCCCAGTTGAGTTAATCACCCCTCTTATGTGTTTTCATTAAACTTTCCATTTCTCCTCTCACTTATCATAGTGCATTCTAATTGCTGCTTTACTTGTCTCTGTCTCCCATCAGACCATGAATAACGAAAAGTCAGAGTGCAGTACTTGCTTCATTTTTTTTTATCCCTTGTATCTTGCACATGGTCGGTGTATAGTGGATGATACACATTGAATGATAACAAAATTACTATGTTTTAGTAGTGCAAAGTGTTCTAACAGTTCATCTAGTCCAGCCCCCTCATTTGACAGATGAGGGAACTACAAGCCTGAAATTTATTGTTAGTAAGGGCTTGGAAAAAGCCTGTGGTCAAAATACATAGTATTTGTCTGTGACGAGAGCAGATGGTAGAGAAAGGACATTAATGTTCAATATCTTTAGGAAATGTTCTTCACTTGAATCATAGCTACACAAAATGATTGCATTTTCAATTTTCCTAGTGTTCCAATTTCATTCCTGGCTGGAGTATTGTATCATTCCATGTCTGTTCTGTCACTCTCACTGATTCTATTCTTGATTTACTTCCTTTGTGATTTATAGTTTCCAACACTACTGTTTTCATTTTTTATTCAGGTTAGTTTGCCACTCAGACAAGGTTGCTGAGATGATCCATTTCAAAAATGTTCTCATTTCCCACCAAAGATGTTTGGCACTTTAGACTCAGCATGACTAACAGCTAAGTGCTTTTTTAGCAACAGCCTCTGATCCTCCCATGCCCACCTCTCTCCTGCTCATCCGCTCACCCAAATGGTCTCCTTCTTCTGATTGTCCTTTTTTTCTTTTCCCATCTTCTCAGTCTTCCAAACTTGAGCCTTTGAAGATTTGTTTCCAGTGTTTCAGAATCTCTTTTATCTGTCTTGTTCTTTATATTCTCACTGCCCCTCTCTAGTTCAAGCTCTTTTTTCAACTATCATCAAAGCTGATTATTTCATTTCCTCAAACAACTTAGATTGTGATTATCTAGAAGACATCAATAATTTTTTTACTACAATCAAAGTAAGATAAATTTTTTACAGAATGCCACTCGGTGTTGTTAGTGACCAGATCCTTTTTTGTCAGCTCAACATTATCTTTTACTGTCTTTTTTTATGTACATCACATTCACGGTAGTAGAATCTGTGTACTGCTCCTTGAACATAGTCTGTAGTTTTCCTCTGTCATTTCTTTGTGTATTATGTTGTTCTTAAAAATAAAATAAAATAAAAAAAACAACTATCTTCAAATGAATATATGGTTCTCATCCTTTGAAGTCTGGCAGTCATCTATTCCAGTGGTTCTCAGATGTTGGTTCCTAGATGGCTGCCAGGCTAACTATATCAGAACAATCTAAAGAGCTTTGAAAAATACAATAACCAGGTGTCATTCTGATCCAATTGAACCACAGTTTTTGGAGTTAAGGTCTTGTTGGCTACATTTTTACAAAAAAGATCTTCAGATAATTTTGGGAATTCCTATTCATCTATCCTCATAATTTTTAAATTTATGAAGTTGAGATACACAGGAGAGAAAGGAGTTCCTCAGGATTACTCATATTTATTGGGTAACTACTCATTTAAATGATGACTAAATATGGAGCAGTAAGAATTTCTTGGGAACTGAAACAAAGACTATTGTTAGCATTCTTTTAACTTTTGGAATATTGAATGATCTGAGAACCAGCATTTTGTACTACTCCTACACTGAGTCCTAGGTATTTTAAATGTGTTATTTCAATAGTCTTTTTATTTGTCATACAAAGATTAGCAAGCCAAATGATAAAAAAAATTTTTTTAATGTTTTTAATTTATTTTTTGAGAGACAGAGCTCGAGTAGGGGAGGGCAGAGAGAGAGGGAGACACAGAATCTGAAGCAAGCTCCAGGCTCTGAGCTGTCAGCACAGAGCCCGACACGGGGCTCAAACCCACGAACTGTGAGATCATGACCTGAGCCGAAGTTGGACACTCAACTGACTGAGCTGCCCAAGTGCCCCCAAATGATAAAAATTTTATTTATTCAACTGATAATTCTTAAACACCTAACACCTGTGATAGATGTAACGAGTATTGCAGTGAATAAAACAAACTTGGTGTGTTCCCTTAGAGATCTTAAAATCTGATGAGGAAGGAAATATTAATTATGTAAGTAAAATAAGGTTTGATAAGTGATAATTTGCCCAGTGTCACACAGTTACATATATAGCAACGTTGGGTTTTTATCTCAAGACTATCTGCATATAACAGCCCACGTTCTTTCCACATTAACTATGATTCCAACAGATCAAGGTAAAGGCAACTAATTCTTGTTGAGCTCTTTATTCTATCTTTAGTGCTAGATGGGTTACAAGGATAATTTCATTTACCTGTAAGGTTGGCGCAGGTGGTGCAGATGAGTAAGCGAAGTCTCAGAAAAGTAATTTGCTAAGGTTTTGTCTACTAACTGCACATGTGTGGCTTCTGATCTAGGTCTGACTCCAAAGACCTGTGAAACAGGAATAACAGAATCTCAGAATAGAATCAACAAATCCGATAGTTGGTTATTTGACAAGATTCATACTTTAAATTGGTAAATACTGAAAAAGACTGATGAGAGGGTGGGGGGGGGGGAATTTAAAGACACACATTACCAGTATTAAGAATAAAAAAAGTTGACCTAATTATACACTTAACAGAAACTAACATGTTTGTAAGAGGACACTAAATATAACTTTATAATAGTAGATTTGAAAATTTAGATAAAATGGAGAAATTTCTGGAGAAACAACTTATTGAAAATAACACTAGGAAAATTAGAATCTGAATAGTTCTATTGACAAGATTGAATTTATCATTATACACCTTCCCTCAAAGAAAACCCCACAGATAGGTTCACTAGTTAATTCATCCAAACATTTAATAAATCAACCAGTGTTGCACAAACTCTAAGAATTGAGAAAAAAGGAAAGAAGGAACACTTACTTGATTATTTCATGAGGCCAGTATAAACTTGATATCAAACAAGGATATTATGAGGAAGGACATTAACTGTCTTGACAATCAGTGCAAAAATACTTAAGAAAGTATTAGCAAATGTAATTCAGAGACAGGTAAAAAGGATAATTTATTATTACCACGATGACTTTAGTCTAGAAGTGCAGTGTAATGTTATCAATAAAGGGAAAAATTGATCATCTCAATATATGCAGAACAAGAATTTAATAAAACTCAACATCAATCTATGACTTAAAAACTCCTAGCAGACCTAGCAAAGAATTTTTTTTAGTAAATGATATCTGCAAAAATCACAGTATTGAAATATTTAAGGCTTTCTACTTGAGATTAGGAATGATACAAAGATATTACTCGTACCACTTGTATGTAGTAACATACTGAAGATTCTAACCAGGGTAATGAGAGAGAACAATAAAATGTAGAAGGATTGGAAAATGAAGAAATAAAAAATACTCAGAGATAACATGATTATGTATATAGAAAATTGAAAACAATCTCCAGAAAAACTATTAGAATTAATAACTGAACTTTGGTAAATTTCAATGTATAAAAACCTGTTGTATTTTCAGTATACCAGCAAGAGAGAAACAAAAAGATTTTTAAATTACCACTTAAGTATCCAAAAAATATTAAATGTGTAGGAATGATTCAAATGAAAGATATACAATAGCTCTTCAAGAAACTGTAACATTAAGAGAAATTAAAGAAAACCTGAGTAAATGAAGAGAACTACCCTTATTCATGGATTGGAGAGTTCATACTTATAAAGATTTCCATTCTTTCTGATTTTACGTATAGATTTATTATAGTCTCAAAATTTCAGGAGTTTTTCTCTTTGATGGGAAACGACGTGCCATTATAAGATTTATGCGGAAGCATCCTGAAGCAAGAATAGCCCGTACACCAAACTGAAGAACAGGGACAGAGGACTACCAGACTTATTCTAGAGCTATGATAATTTCCATAGGTGAACTGACATACAGATAGACAAATGGCACAGAATTGAAGGTCCAGAAACAAACACACATAGATGGAAAGTTGATTTACTGCAAAGGTAGGCTTTGAGAGCAAGGAGGCAAAGATTGTCTTATCCTTGTTTGTTCTTTCAAATAAATTGTGCTGGGTCAGGGACGCCTGGGTGGCTCAGTCAGTTGGGCGTCCGACTTCTGCTCAGGTCATGATCTTGGGGATCATGAGTTCGAGCCCTGCATCAGGCTCTGTACTGACAGCTCAGAGCCTGGAGCCTGCTTTGTATTCTGTGTCTCCCTCTCTCTCTGCTCCTCTCTTTCTCTCTCAAAAATAAACATTTAAAAACAAATTGTGCTGGGTCAGTTGGGTATTCATATAGAAAAATATTAATCTTGGCTCTTATACAGGAAGTAATTCCAGGTGGATTATATATCTAAATATTAAAGGTAAAGCAGTAGGGTTTCTGGAGGATAAATCATGAATGAAAGACATCTTCATAAATGTGGGATGGAAAATTTTTAGGATACTAAAAGTGCTAACTATAGGTTGATGAAATGGACTGTATTTAAATGAGGAACTTCTTTTCCTTATAAGACTTCTTAAGAGTGGGAGAACATCTTTGCAATACATATAATCATGAAAGTGATTACATCCAAATATGTAAACAACTTTTACAAATATGTAAAAGATGAAAATAACCAGTGAGAAAAATGGGCAAAAGAGATGAATATGTACTTCACAAAAGCAGCTGTCCAAATGGATAATTTACATGCAAGAAAGGATAACTTCTTAGTCATCACAGAAATGTAAATTAAAACCACCATGAACATTCCAGAGAATAGCTTTAAAAGATGATAATTCTAAATTTTGGTAAGATGGTGAAGCACCCACAACTCATTTATTGCTGCTGGAGTGTAAATTGGTACAATGACTTTGGGAAATAGGCAGAATCTGCAAATGCTAAGCATACAAATACCTAGTGATTCAGCATTTCTACTCTTACCCAGCAGAAATGCATATGCATGTATGTTCACTAAAAGCTGTGCACCAGAATGTTTGATGGCAGCATTGTTTAAAATACCTAAAAAATGGAATAACTCAAATGTAATCCAGTTGGATATTAGTTGGATAGAGAAAGGTAAATTTCTAATCAACAGCAGTGAAAACAAGGTAGCTACTGCTACATGCAACCACATGGATGCATTTTACAAGTAAAATTTTGACCAAAAGGCAGACACAAAATAATAGCTTTTTTATGGTTCCATTTATGTAAAATTCAGAAATAGGCAAAACTAATCAATAGTGTTAGAAGTTATGATAATGATGATATTTGGAGATGTGCATTTGGAACAGTACAAAAGATTCAAAAGTGCTGATACTCGGTTTTATGGTCCAGGTGGTAGTTACAAAGATGTGTTCACTTTGTGATAATTTTTTTTTTTTCAACGTTTATTTATTTTTGGGACAGAGAGAGACAGAGCATGAACGGGGGAGGGGCAGAGAGAGAGGGAGACACAGAATCGGAAACAGGCTCCAGGCTCCGAGCCATCAGCCCAGAGCCCGACGCGGGGCTCGAACTCCCGGACCGCAAGATCGTGACCTGGCTGAAGTCGGATGCTTAACCGACTGCGCCACCCAGGCGCCCCCACTTTGTGATAATTCTTAGAGCTGTGTTTATATAATTTGCGCACTCCTTTGTATATATGTTAAAGAATTTTAATTATTATTTTGTAGTGCCCCAACTAACAAACAATATGTTTACATTAAGCTATGAATGTGAATAACTGGCATTAATTGAAAAAGTGGTCACATTAATTGGAAGGCTTAAAATTACAACTGGAATGATTATAAGTAGTATAAATTATAATTGGAGTGGGAAATGATGAAAACTGGTCCATGTTATTAGCCAGATCGTTCAAGTGAAATATAACTTTAAATGTGTTTCAGTTGCTATACAGTGTGTCTTAAAATGTACATTCAGCTGATAACACTGAAACCCTACCATATATTGAGAAGCTATGCTCTTCAGACTCTTTGAGGATAATAAAGGCAATAAATACGATTTTATAATATATATTCTACCTTTATAAAGTGAAAATTTCCTTAGAGGTCGCTCAGGTAATGCTTGTTTTTGTATTATACAGACACTCGTATAATGCTAGAGGAAATTTCTTTGCAGCTGCATAATTTTTATCTTTTTTTAAAACATTTGTTTATGTGATGAGAAAGAGCGCTAGCACAAGCAGGAGAGGGGCAGAGAGAGAGGGAGAAAAAGAATTCCAAGCAGGCTCCACGCTGTCAATGCAGAGCCAATGCAGGGCTTGAACTCACAAAGCATGAGATCATGACCTGAGCCGAAATCAAGAGCTGGATGCTTAACTGACTGAGCCACCCAGGTGCCCCTTGATCTTGATCTCTACTAAAAAATAAAAAAAAAAATATTACCACTCTGGGGAGAATGGAATAAATGGAACTAACAATAACCAAAACATAGCTATACCTCATGTTTTCAGTTAATAATTTTATGTGAATAGCTTATTTTCTCCCATTTTCTTTGGTAGTTCACTGATAGAGAATTGACAGTGTATAAAAGAATTAAATTCTATTATAACTATATGAACAGATTAAATTAAGCTTTTTCCACTAAAATATTTGAAATGTCCATTTGCTTCTTTTTCTTGCGGGGGGGGGGGGGGAGTCTACAATGGGTATTGCTATTCACCAGCCTTGTTTCTTGCTACGTTCTTTAAGCTGATTCTACTTTGCCTCCGTTTGTGCGTGTGTTATTACAGCATGTTCTATTATTAACCCTGGTGTATTTCAGGAGTAACCTTTTGTCTTATTTCTAAACTTAACAGTTTAGAAATTAAGTTAATAAAATAATTTAACTCTTAAAATAAGTGCCTCTAATAACAGGCACTGAATCATAAATGAAAGTGGACTTTCAGCTATTTGGATCTGGAGATATATGTTGATGTGAACCATATTCTGGCTTGATGATTCATGTACTTAGTGACAAAGCCAACAACCTGTTAATAATACTATGGACTCAATCTGCTCACAGTATTTTGACTGCCTACTCCTCTCTGCTATAGTCACCCTGCTCTAGCCACTGTCAGGGCCTTCTTGCTGTTTGATTGATTAGCTGCCAAGCATATTTTAGCTCAGTGCTTTCGTTGATACCTGTTCAGATCTGTTTTACCCCATATCCTCCTCAGACTCCCTCCCTCATCATATTCAGGTCTCGGTTTGAAAATCACCTCAGAGATGCATGTAACAGAGTATCAGGTAGTGAAAATTGACTCCTCTGACTTATAACTGGCTTCTCTGACTTCTTCTGTCTGTAATTTCCCCATCATTCTCTATTCTTATTCCCTGATTGATTTTTTTTTTTTGGTAGCAGTTATCACTACTTGATACTCTTGTTACAGATATATTATTAATATATTTCTTGGTAAAGGGGCTCCTGGGTGGCTCATTCGGTTAAGCTTCCAACTTCGGCTCAGGTCATGATCTTGTGGTTCTGTCTGTGCTGAGAGCCTAACCCCCTTTTGTGCGTGCATGTTCTCTCTCTCTCTGTCTTTCAAAAATAAACATTTTTGGGGGCACCTGGGTGTCTCAGTCGGTTGAGCGGCCAACTTCGGCTCAGGTCATGATCTCACGGTCCATGAGTTCGAGCCCCACGTCGGGCTCTGTGCTGACAGCTCGGAGCCTGGATCCTGCTTCCGATCCTGTGTCTCCCTGTCTCTCTGCCCCTCCCCCGTTCATGCTCTGTCTCTCTCTGTCTCAAAAATAAATAAACGTTAAAAAAAAAATTAAAAAAAATAAACATTTTTTAAAAATTAAAAAAAGTATATATTTCTTAGTAAATAGAAGTTCCATGATGGTAGGGATTTAATTGGTTTTGTTTACAACTGTATTTCTAGCACCTGGAACCAAGACCTACATAGTAAGCACTGTATAAATATTTCTGGTTAGAATGAATTGAATGAATGAAATATAATGAATAGTGTCAGTCTGCATGGATCTGCCCTCAATTAACTCTGCAGATATTCTTCAAACAGATGTAGGGTTGTTGTTATTTCCAGCATGGCTCTCTTGATAGGGATTAGTGGTAAATTTTAAATAAGCTCTAATAATATAACAGATTTTTGATCTTGTTATTATCCTTTAAAGGATGAGAAAAAGGGAAAAGGGGAAAATAATATACATAGTATTTAATTTTGTCTTTTATGGAAGAAATCATGACTAAAAATAATATTTGTTCTAAATGGACTCCCTTTGTTCCTGCCTGTGATAATTTAAAAATATAATAGTAACTACTCAAGTACCACTTAAAGTTGTAGATTTATATTGATTTTGTTTGTTTTCCTTTTATACCTATTCCCACCCCCCATGCCCACCTTTTTAAAGAATCCAACTCAAGTTGGAACAGCTCTTCAGGTTTTCCATAATCTTGGAACTTTGAAGGAAACTATTACCAGCGTTGTGGATGGATATTGTGCTTCTTTAGAAGAACATATCAACAGTGCATTAGACATCAAAGTTCTGACTCAGCCTTCGCAGTCAGCTGTGAGAGGTATGGCTATGGTTTATATTTAGCTGCTTTATTTATTTATAACCAAGAAGTCCTTTGAATAGTATGTGAAACACTTAAGTTTCAAAGCAGTCTAATGACTCATATTTTAGTAGACAGAAAATGAGAGAAGAAATTATGTTTCAGAATTTATTTATAACTTTTTTTTGTCTAATCAGTGAGTTGAATTGGCCAATTGGTATATTCAGAACTTCTAGAAAAAAAAATCTATAAACTGTGGCTTCACTTAGTTCAGAGGAAACAGATGCAAGAAAAAAAAAAGGAACATTTTTCTTTCTGAAATCCTTATCCTCACATGTACTTCTTGAGACAGAAAATATTTTTTAAGGAAATGCAATTTCTTCCTTAGCTTTTTGGGCTTTTCCTTTTAATAATTCTGGTATTCAGGAGCCAAAAAGGTTAACTGTGGAGGTAGAAACTGATAAAACCTTTGGGAACATTACAATGACAGCAAAATGTAAAGAAAACTACTAAACAAAGGAATGAGAGAGGAGTAGCCCTACAATAGCAGTTTGTGACCTTTTTCCTGCCAAGATGTACCTGCCGATGGCATTCAGATCTAACACACCCCTCAAAGGTGGGATAGGAAACAGTACACATTGTGTGTGGCTTCCACTTACCTAACGAACACATGTCTGCATTTCTTTCCTTCTTTCTTCTCTCCTGTTAATAAGGAGGAGCCGTCCTTGCTCCTGGCAGAAACCGAGTACTCTGCTTTTGCGTTAGATCCCATCTCCCAAGGGCATTGCTTTAGCAGATCCCCTCTGTCTGCCATGCAGTTACTTTTCCTTCTTTAAGTCTCTTTCCTGTCATGCACAGTCATGCTAGTGTACCTTCTGCTTAAAGACAGACACCTCTATCTTGACTGCATTTCTTTTTTCTTCCCTCATTTTATTTCTTCAGACTACAGAAAATCCCCCAAAGTTGTTGTCAGACTTACTGTCTCCAGCTTCTCTCTTTCCATTTTTGTATCGGAGAAGCTATTCTACCATCACAGAGTTGTCCTAAAGAATAAATGGAATAATGCATATAGAACTAATAACAGAGTTCCTCATACAAGGCTAATACTAAAATATTTACAGTCAGTAATTATGGTTTTTATATTTGCTGTATAAACATAGCCTTAAATAACGCACAATATATGTCACTCATAAATAAGTTGCACTAGATAAAAAGAGATAAAAGAATCTTGGATCTTAAAGGGATTTTTAAAGGTTAGCCCTAGCCTCTGAATTGGCCTGTATTAAAACTATCCCAGAAGGGGAGCTTTGAAAAGAAATTGCCGAAGGAGATTTCACTCTCAGCTTTTCCCAGCAATTATTCTCAGAAAGTTTGATCTCATGTTTAAATATCCAGGAGCAGTTTAATCTCATTCCCTCTTGTGTTGTCCAGAGAAAGAAAAAAAAAAAAATAAAGCAATTATTCACATGCTGTCATTCCTAATGTACACCCTTTTTGTTGAAAGAATAAAGAGTTTTAAAGCCTTATTATAATCTGTTGAGAAGTAGATACAGTGGTTTAACGTAGAAACCTTAAGCATCAATTCTTTATTTTTTTTTAAAGAATAATCACTATTATTTTTAGTTTTTTAAATGTGACATTGACAATATTCATATTAATTTGCTGATCTTGTTGGTCATATTAAGATTATGGAGTAGAATGTCCTTATTTTTTGGAAGTACACATTAAAGCATTCAAGGGTGATAGGGCATCATGTCAATAACTTATTAACAAACAATTCAGGGAAATTTTTTAGTATGCTTTCAAATTTTCTATATGTTTAAGATTTTTCCTCTCAAATATATAAAGTTCAATAATCTTAAGGAAAATGTTACCTATTATGTGTTGGAAAGGTTTACAATTCAATAAGAAAAAGAGAACTTAAAAAATAAGAATATGATTAGGCAGTTCATAGAACACATCTAATAAACGGGAAAATATGTTAAGCGTCTTTCTAGAGGGTGACCGAACTAATTATTAGGGAAGTACAAATAAAACAAGGATACTGTTTCTCAACCATGAGACTGGTAAAACCCAAGAATTAAGTGTTGGGCAAGTGCAGAAACTCTCGTTAACACTGATTGTAGGAGAATGAAATGGTTCAGCCACTCGACTCAGTTTTATCAAATTGTTCTCTGAGGTTAAAACCGTGTGTACCTTGTGATCTTATAATTTCTCTTATAAGAATATACCCTAGAGAACCTGTCACGTAGATATAAGAATTTTTTATTGTGCTATTACTTGTAGTAGTGAAAAAGTGAAAACAGTCTTTCCTTCAGTGGAAATAAAGGCCTATCATTGGGTCTCTGTTTTTTAGTGAGCCTGTGCCTTTGTACCTTGAACTGTACAAGCGTACTAATTTTTTTTTCTCCTCCCTTGGGTGGGAGAGAATGACCACAGAGGGACTGGAGTTGGATATTTCCCTTCCCTGGTCAGTTAGGTTCTGATAACACTCCAGAAGTTTAGGTTCTGGTTAACCAGCTTCCCCTCAGGGCAGGCCTTGTTAAGAATAGAGTCCTCTGGTGTATTTCAAGATGGTTTCCTTTTTCCTCCTCCTGCTGGAGGCACTGGGTGATTTTTCTCCCACATTTACTGTGGGAAACTATTTGGGTTCCTGGATGCAAATCTCACAATATTGTGGGCCGCCCTGACTGACTACCCCTGGAGCTTTTAATTTTCACAATTGACCACTTTGAGTCTGTAGCAATTCATCAGTTACACTTCACGTTTTCCTTCCCTAGCACTGGCTCCCACTGTTTTCTGTTAGCAAGGCTCTGTTCTGATACATGGAGACTTCCCATATTCGCCTGTCTCTCTGATCTTGGGGGCAAGTGGTTTGCCATGTGTCCTCCCCTCTCTTACAGGTCCAAGAAGAATTTTTCATTCTTTTAGGCTTTTCATTTGTTGTTAGGACAGAGTGGCAACGTACAAGCTGCTTACAGTTGAACCAAGAAATGGAAGTTGTTAACTCAGATTTTTACCCCCTGTAACTTACTTGTTTTTAGTTTGATGTTGTTAAAAGTAAGACAGCTGGCCCACAATGGAGTCACTTATGCTAAACCCCATGCCACCAAACTGAGACGTAACTTAATTACAGTTTCAGCCTTTCAGCCCTTCCCGGAAATTGAATCCTAAGTCAGTCAGTCAGTCAGTCAGTCAGTCAGGAATCACCTAATCAGTACTAGTGAGGTAATCTGTCCTGTCCTCTAAAGGAAAGTGACCTTGCCATAACCAGTTTGCCTTTTTTATCTAGTATAACTTCTTTGTTCCTGTTCCCTTCTGCCTATAAAAGTCTCTCATTTTGAATAGCTCCTCAGAGTTCCTTTCTATCTGCTAGATTGCCTGCTGCCTGATTGATTAATTGTTGAATAAAGCCAGTAAGATCTTTAAATTTTACTCAGTTGAATTTTATTTTTTAACAATGTCCATATGGGTCTTTATTTATCTTTGAAGTTTAGTAATTTCTTTAGGGTGTATCTTGGCATTGAATGCTCTGTATCTTTTTTTTTTTTTTTTTTTTGAGTTAGAATATGTTTTCTTTTATAGGTTTACTTTAATTGTACATTTGAATATTTTTCTTTTCCATTTATTCTTTTCAGGAACTTTATATACATATCACATCTTCTTTGTTTTCCATTTCTAATATATTGTCCATAATTATTATATTTTATATCTTTGTACTTTATTCCATTTTGTATCATGTCCATTTGTTCATTTTCCCATTTCTGATTGTGTTTTCACCCTTGATCATTATATTGTTATTTCTAATGTGGTCTTTTTTTTTTTTTTAATTTTTTTTCAACGTTTATTTATTTTTGAGACAGAGAGAGACAGAGCATGAACGGGGGAGGGGCAGAGAGAGAGGGAGACACAGAATCGGAAACAGGCTCCAGGCTCCGAGCCATCAGCCCAGAGCCTGACGCGGGGCTCGAACTCACGGGCTGCGAGCTCATGACCTGGCTGAAGTCGGACGCTTAACCGACTGCACCACCCAGGCGCCCCTCTAATGTGGTCTTAATGTCTGTTATATATTTATAATGAGAATGTTCCCTATAATTGCTTTGAGACAGTAGAAGATCAAGTAACCCTTCCTGTTGTTTCCTTTGGGAATTTCTTTGGCAACATGTGTTCCTTTCCTTTCCCCATCTTCCCTCCCTCTCAATTTGTGTTAGGTCCTATATTGTCTGTTTCTCATTCTTACTCATCTTTGAAAGATACCAGCTGTTTGTTGAAGAATAGTATAGGGGTGGTTGTAGGGAGAAACTAGGACAGTCTACAACTTGGATGAAGTTTGTTGTCTAGAGTAAGTATTCACCAATTTGTTACTTTTTCTATCTTTGGGATACATTTTTCTCAAATTTTGAATCATTCTAGAGAGCTTAGTGTGAATCGTGGCAAAGCCATTTAAGCAATTTTTGTGTTGAAACCTCATATTCTCTGCTTTTCTTTCCTCTTTCACCTCATGTTACCTTTGATAATCTCCCCCAACTAGAGGACTAACTATTATAAAGTGTAAATATCATTTTATTATGGTTTCTTCTTCCATTTTTCTTTGTTGCCATTCTGCAACATTAAACATTTTATTAGCTTCTTCCCTGGCTCATTCATGTCTCTCCATTGCAGCTCTAAGCTAAGAATCATTGAATAGTCCGTCTAAATTTTTATAATTGATTTTAAGGGAAATTTGGTTTTTGCTAATGGTCCAAGATGAGAGCTATCTGGTTCCTTTTTCATTTTGATTTATCCACATCATGTGGCATGCATAATCTCAAGTTTGAAGTTTTAGTTGATTCCTTGTTTGGGGTGGGTTTTGTTGGTGGTGGTGGTATTATTGTTTAAGTGTATTTTTTTTTTTTTGTTCTTATTTTCATTGGCTTTCCAGGAAAAAGAGTAGGAAAATGATTTTACTCTGCCATCAATAACTAGAAATCACTCTTAAGTATTTTTAAGTAACTCTTGGTTTTTTCTATCACTTTAATATAACCTAGTTTATGACACTGTTTTTGTTCTTGATTCTCCTAAAGCTAACTGATAATGGCATCAATTTTTCTGTTTTAATTATTCTTTCTCCTCTTTATATAGCTTTTCTATGTTCAGTTGATTACTTTTATCACTTTGATATCTTCAATAGGATGTATTTAGCTTATGAGGATAAAAATTTTAAATAAGTCATTCTTTACCTTATTTACCTTTAAGTAAGTAAGGAACATGAGGCCTCTGGAAGTAGTTGAACCAACATCTGGCTATATTTACTTTAAGAAAGTAGTGGGTTGATGTGTCCCATAATTCATTATAACAAAACTGAACTATGCATATTCCAGGAATTCGATCAGTATTTTCCAGTGTTCACAAAGGTACTCTATACCCTTTCTTCATTGTGAGGAGTTTGTTCTTTATATGACTTGTGAGATAATTGCACATTGTTAACTTACTTCCTCTCTATTCTCTGTACACTTCTCCTTAGTAGTGAGGACAACACTGCAAATAATTTTAAAAATTAGTTAGACTTAGATTTCAAACAGGAATTACTCATATTTTTTAAGCCAGTATCTCTGTCATAGGTATTTTTCTCTTTTATTGCTTCCTAATATTCTCACACTAAAAAGTAATAGCATCTCTTCGTTAAGGGTACATGTAACTCTTTTCTAAACTTAGAATTATTGGGGCACCTGGGTGGCTCAGTCAGTTAAGCAACCAACTTGGGCTCAGAGGGTTGTGATCTCACAGTTAGTGAGTTCGAGCCCCGCATCGGGCTCTGTGCTGACAGCTCAGAGCCTGGAGCGTGCTTTGGATTCTGTGTCTCCCTCTCTCTCTCTGCCCCTCCCCTACTTGCCCTCTGTCTCTCAAAAATAAACCAACCTTAAAAAAATTAAAAAAAAAAAAAAAAACCTAGAATTGTTGAAAAACTATAAGGAAGCAGCTTATAAACACAGCCTCTGGTTTTCTTGATTTCTTGCCCCCCCCCTTTTTTTGAGAGAGAGAGAGAGAGAGAGAGAGAGAGAGAGAGAAAGAAAGAGAGGAGAGAGAGCATGTGTTGGGGAGGGGCAGAGAGAGCGGGAGAGAGAGAATCCTAAGCAGACTCCACACCCAGCACCAACCCTGACAGTAGGGCTCACTCACACAACTGTGATGATTGTGACTCAACAGTGAAATTATGACCCAATCTTGAGATCATGACTGGAGTTTAAATCAGGAGTCCATGCTTAACTGACTGAGCCACCCAGGCGTCCATCTTGCCCTCTTTAAAACAGGATAAACTATTCACTCATGGGCTCTTCTGCATGGCTTTCAAGCCTAATTTGGATTGGAATTTATACTTTTCAATTTGAGACTAAGATTCCTTTTTTTTTTTTATGTTGAAACATTTTAAATCTGCACAAATAGCTGTGTATATGTATTACATACAAGAACATTCTTAGACATCACTTTCAAGAAATTTAACATTGATACATTAATATTTAATGTTTAATCCATATTCAACATTTTTCACTTGTTCCCCAAAATATTCTTTATAATAGTTTTTCCCCCAGCTTGAACCAATCAGGGATTATGCTTTTCTGTTAGTTATCTTATGTCTTTACTCTCCTTTAATCAAAACAACCCCATTGCCTTTTTTGTCTTTTATGGTATTAACATGTTTGGAGATCCCCATAATTTGAATTTATCTGGATTTATCTGATTGTCTCTTTATGGGTATATTCAGAATAAACAAGCTAGTAAGGTAATGTTGTGTATTTACCATGAACATCGTATCTGTAACCACCAAAATTATGTCTGTCTCATTACTGCTGATGCTAAATGAAATCATCTCATTACTGTGGTGTATGCCAGATAGCTCCTTATAAGATTGCTTTCTTTTCTTTGTGATTAGTAATTTGTGGTGCATACTTTGAGACCATGTGAATATCCTGTTTTTCATTAACATTTCCTGCAGGGTTTTAGTATCCAATGATTATCTTTCCCTCAATTAATTATTTTACTAGTAGTTGCCAAATGATGATTTTTTTTTCTATTACTCCACTGCATTTATTAAGTGACATTCTTCTGTAAAGAGAAATTTCCATCCTTTTTGTTTTTTTTTTTTTTAGTTTTTATTTAAATTCCATTTAGTTAACATAGAATGTAATATTAGTTTCATAATGGACTGCCATACGGTACCTGGTGCTCATCACAGTAAGTACGTCCTTTTTAAACATTTCAGTTTTCACTATGAATTCACAAATTGTTTTCAATCAGTATTTTATGATCCATTTTCATCCCTATTATTTTGGATGGTCAAAAGTTCCCTAATTCATTTTGGGGAAACCCCTTCCAGTCAAGGTCCTATGTCCTTGGACAAATCTCCATTTGACTTTGAACACTTCTTTGCTCTCTGGCACAGTTGTACCACACATATCTTCTGTTTTCACTGCTCCAAATGTGGAATCACCCTTTTCTTCAGTGAGCCCTGGTTTCTTTTACTGGGTAAGGGGAATGGTGCCTACAAGTCATAATTTGGGCACTTGGTATACTCATTTCTGTTTAGGAATCACTGTCTCCTTGCCCTTTCAGTGGACAGAGTCAAGAAATACCTCTAATCCTCATTACATATTTGTATCTTTATTCTGTTTATGGGGAGAACCTTCATTTACACTTTGCAAAATGAACTTACAGTAATTTCAGGATGGCTACACCAGTATCACATCCAGCAACAAATTGACTAAGTACTATAAATTCTTTACAATTCTTTTTGCCTCTAAAATCACTCTCACTAAAGTTAGGGTTCCATAATTAAACATTACTTGAATTAATTGTTTTCCCCTCTGTGGTTGTATTATGAGTTTGATGTATAGTTGGTTTCATTTGTTTCTGTATTTATTTGCATTTTGTTTTAAAGTTTGCTTTTTTCTTTCTATTTAAACTTAAATTTATTTTGAAATAGGTAAAACATTTATATGCCTCATAAAGACTCCCTACTTCTATCCCTGTTTCTTTCACCTTGTCTCCTACCACTCCCACCACCACTTGTAGAAAACTATTTTCTGTTTTGTGTTTTATCTCGTGTGTGTGTGTGTGTGTGTGTGTGTGTGTGTGGTGTGCCCGAGTGTGTGATCTTATTTTCCTTCCTTTCTTAAACATTAAAGGTTAGGATGCTTTTTTATATTCCTCATAGAAATTATTTCTTAAAGTAGGAGCTTCTTACTTTTCTTTAAGGTTGGATATGCTTTTTGTATTAACATATTTTCTTTTATTTGAAAAGTTTTATTTTTCATACTTCTTTGTCACTCATCAACAGGGGGACCGGGACGCTCAACTATGCCAACCCCAGGAAACACTGCAGCTTTTCGTGCTTCTCTCTGGACTAATATGGAGAAACTTGTGGATCATATTTGTACTGTTTGTGGACAGGTAAGAATTTTAGAGAGTGGAAAGAACATTAATTATGGATTAATGCCTTGTTGCGCCAAGTTGTGTGACGTTGGTCAGCTATCTTAAAATCCCTGAGCATTCAAAACACCTACATTAGCTGATTATAATATTGATAGAAAAACTCTAGCAAAATGCCTCTTTCCTTCCCTTGCTATTTCTAGTACCTAAGCTTTACATTTGTTTCATTTGAAAATACCCAATTGTATACAATCTCCCCCTCTCTGCCTTTTTTAGGTACAACATCTACAAAAAATATTAGCCAAGAAGAGAGATCCTGTTTCTCATATTTGGTTCATTGAAGAAGTAGTTAAGGTATGTTTAGATGAAAATATTTTTTATCTCCTTATTGAAGAATGCAGGGAGAAATGAGCCAGCATTGTTTGTGTTCCTACCTTACAGACTGGCTACATGTCAAATAGCCATAGGAATTGATTTCTCGACAACAACAAACTTTCTTTTTAGTATATGTATACGCACATTTGTTTATTGAGTAAATACTACCAGTAATGCATTTTATAGGCTAATTTCTGAAATGCATAAACTAATTTCTAATTTTCCATCATATAAATGATTTATTGTAAATGTTTTTAAAAGTTCCACTAGAGAATAAGATGAAAATTTTGGGTAAATAAGAGGTTTAATTGGTGGTTATTATAATGTCTTATAGTCTTTACTGAAAATGGATTGGTAAGATCCATTTGGTTGTTAATTTTTCCTGTAAAGCACATTGCTGTATTCATTTTTCATATTCTGAAATTCTCCCTTCTGTTATCCACCAATACACTGGCCTCATGGGCTATAAGAATTCCTTCCATGCATAGAAATCTCTGACTCTACATTTTATTTATTCATCTTGATAGGTTTTTGATAAGGAATAATACAGAGGGATTATTCTATTTATCATTTAATCTTGACACATAAGTGTTCCAAAGAAAAAAATTCTCTAAATTTCCAGTGTTATGTATAGGGTCCTTTGTAAGTTCAAAATTTAGGCATTTATATATTATGTTATGGATCTCTAAGACCACCCCCAAGTTTGGTTATTTGTTAGAGAATTCACAGCATTCAGCATATAGTTGTGCTTCTGGCTATGATTTATTATAGCAAAAGGATAGGAACCAAAATCAACTTCAAGAAAGGAAAATCAGCAATAGGAAAAAGGCATATAGGATGAAGTCCAGAGGTAAACAACTGAAAGCTTCCAAGGGTCTTCTTTTAAGGAGAGAGAGGACACCTTTAATTCATCTAGCAACAGCATGCATAAAATGTCCTCTGGGGAAGTTCATCTTGCGCGTAGGAGTTCAGGGTTCTCATCAAGAGTCAGTTAGCCTAGCATGTACCAAAATTCCAGACTCCTGAAAGAAAAGCAGCTGTTTGGTGTAGACCACATTATTGGTACAGTTTAGGTATAGCGAGCATTCTTAACTGACAACCATGAGGACCCTCTTAAAATCCAAGTCCCAAGTACCAGTCAAGGACCAGCCTTGCAATTAGGCATTTTTAACTATAGCAATCTCAGACCTGCTGTATAAACTCATTTTTGCGTATATGTATACTTACGTTGGTATATACCTACTTACATTATTCTGCTTCATATTTGGCTTTTAATTGTATGAAAGAAATAATAAGATGCTTTTGTCAATTTGCATAGTAATTAATTTTTTACAATTTTTAAAATTCCACTTAGTGAACATACAGTGTGTCAGCAATTCCATACATCATGTGGTGCTCATCAACAAGTACATTCCTTAATCCCCTTCACCTATTTAACCCATCCCCTCCTCCCACCTGCCTCATCTGTAGTAACCATCAATTTGCTCTCTAGAGTTAAGAGTCTGTTTCTTGGTTTCTCTCTCTCTCTCTCTCTCTCTCTCTCTCTCTCTCTCTCTCTCTCTCTCTCTTTCCCCTTTGCTTCTTTTGTTTTTTAAACACGTGAATGAAACCATGTCGTATTTGTCTTTCACTGTGTTATTTTGCTTACCATTATACTCCCTAGGTCCATTCATGTCATTGCAAATGGCAAGATTTCATTCTTTTTTATGGCTGAATAATATTTCATTATATGTGTATGTATATACACATATATGTATACACACACATATATATTATATGTATATATATTATATGTGTATCCATACACTCCACATTTTGTTTATCCATTCATCAGTCAGTGGACACTTGGGCTGCTTCCATAATTTGGCTATTGTAAATAATGTTGCTGTAAACAGATGGGTGCATGTATCCCTTTGAATTAGTGTTTTTTTGTTTTCTTGGGTAAATACCCAGTAGTGTGATTGCCGGATTGTAGGATAATTCAATTTTTAACTTTTTGAGGAACTTCCATACATTTTCCCGAGTGGCTGCATCAGTTTGTATTCCCTTTAACAGGGCACAAGGTTCCTTTTTGTCCATATCCTCACCAACACCTGATATTTCTCATTGTTGGTTTTAGCCCTTCTGACAGGTGTGAGGTGATAGTGCATTGTAGTTTTGATTTGCATTTCCCTGATGGTAAAGGATGATGAGCATCTTTTGATGTGTCTGTTTGCCATTTGTATGACTTCTTTAGAGAAATGTCTGTTCATATCTTCTGCCCATTTTTAAATTGGATTATTTGATTTTTGGGTACTGAGTTTTATAAGTTCTTTGTAAATTTTGGATACCAACCAGATGTGTCATTTGCAAATATCTTTTCCCTTTCTTAGGTTGCCTTTTAGTTTTAATATTTCCTTCCCTGTGTAGAAGCTTTTTATTTTGATGTAGTCCCCAATAGTTTATTTTTGCTTTTGTTTCCCTGGCCTCAGGGAACCTATCTAGAAAAAGTTGCTACAGCCAATGTCAGAGAAGTTATTGTTTCTGTCTCTTGTAGGATTTTTGTGGTTTCAGGTCTCACATTTAGGTCTTTAATCCATTTTGAATTGATGTTTGCGTATGGGGTAAGAAAGTTGTCTGCTTTCATTCTTTTACATGTAGCTGTCTAGTTTTCCCAGCAAGATTTGTTGAAGAGACTATTTTTTCTCTCTGCATTTTCTTTCCTACTTTGTTGAAGATTGACCATATAATTGTGTGTTTATTTCTGGGTTTTGTATTGTTTTCTATTGATCTGTGTATCTGTTTTTGTGCCACTACCGTATTGTTTTGATTGCTGCAGCTTTGTTATATAACCTGAAGTCCAAAATTGTGATGCTTCCAGCTTTGTTTGTCTTTTTCAAGATTGCTTTGACTATTTGGGGTCTTCTATGGTTCCATACAAATTTTAGGAATGTTCTCGTTCTGTGAAAAATGCTGTTGGTATTTTGATAGGGATTGCATTAAATGTATAGATTGTTGTGGTAGTATAAGTATTTTAACAATATCTGTTCTTCCATGAGCATGGAATATCTTTCCATTTCTTTGTGTCCTCTTCAGTTCCTTTCATCAGTGTTTTATAGTTTTCAGAGTATAGGTCTTTCACTTCTTTGGTTAGATTTATTCCTAGGTTTCTTATGCTTTTGGGCGCAATTGTAAGTGGGATTGTTTTCTTAATTTCTCTTTCTGCTGATTCATTATTGGTATATAGAAATGCAATAAATTTATGTACATTGATTTTATATCCTTCAAATTTACAGAGTTTATTTATCAGTTCTAGCAGTTTTGTGGGGTAGTATTTACGTTACCTATATATATATATAGTATCATGTTGTCTGAAAATAGTGAAAGTTTGACTTCTTCCTTACCAATTTGGATGCCATTTATATCTTTTCGTTGTCTGATTACTATGGGTAGGACTTCCAGTACTGTGTTGAATAAAAGTGACAAGAATGGACATCCTTGTCATATTCCTGACCTTCAGGGAAAGGCTCTCAGTTTTTTACCATTGAGGACGATGTTAGCAGTGGGTTTTTCATAGATGGCCTTTATTATGTTGAGGTGTGTTCCTTCTAAACCTACTTTGTTAAGGGTTTTTATCATGAATGGATGTTGTACTTTGTCAAGTGCTTTTTCTGCATCTATTTAAATGATAATATCATTCTTATACTTTCTTTTATTGATGTGATGTGTCACATTGATTTATGAATATTGAACCATCCTGGCAACCCAGGAATAAATCACACTTGATTGTGGTGAATGATTTTTTTTAATGTATTGTTGAATTCAGTGTGTTAGTATTTTGCTGAGGATTTTTGCATCTATGTTCATCAGAGATATTGGCCTATAGTTTTCTTTTTTAGTGGTGTCTTTATCTGGTTCTGAGATCACAGTAATGTTGGCCTCAGAATGAATTTGGAAGTTTTCCTTTTGTTCTATTTTTTTAAACCATATGTATTTTTAAAGTTATTTATTTATTTTGAGAGAGAGAGAGAGAGAGACAGCATGAGTAGGGGAGGGGCAGAGAGCAAGGGCGGGGGGGAGAGAGAGAGAGAGAGAGAGAGAGAAAATCCCAAGCAGGCTTCACACTGCCAGCGCCAATTCCAATGTGTGGCTCCAACTCCTGAAACTGAGATCGTGACCTGAGCCGAAACCAAGAGTTCGACACTTCACCAACTGAGCCAGCCAGGTGCCCCCTTCCTTTCTGTTTTTTTCGAGTACTTTGAGAAAAATAAGTATTAACTTTTCTTTAAATACTTGGTAGAATTCGCCTGTGAAGCCATCTGTTCCTGGACTTTGTTTGTTGGGAATTTTTGGATTATTGAGTCAGTTTCTTTGCAGGTTATTGGTCTGTTCAAGTTTTCTATTTCTTCCAGTTTCAGTTTTGGTAGTTTATATGTTTCTAGGAATTTATCCATTTCTTCTAGGTTGCCCACCTTGGTGGCACATAGTTTTTCATAATATTTTCTTCTAATTGTTTATATTTCTATGGTGTTGGTTGTTCTTTCTCCTCCTTCATTTGTGATTTTTTTTTAAGTTTATTTATTAATTTTGAGAAAGAGTGTGAATGGGAGAGGGGCAGAGAGTGCGGGAGAGAGAGAATTCCAAGCAGGCTCCACGCTGTCAGCACATAGCCCAATGCATGGCTCGATCCCACATACTGTGAAATCATGACCTGAGCCAAAATCTAGAGAAGTTGGACGCTTACCACACTGAGCCACCCAGGCTCCCATCTCATTTACGATTTTTAAAATTTGAATTATTTATCTTTTTTTCTTGATAAGTTTGACTAGAGGTTTATCAATTTTACTGATATTTTTCAAAGAACCAGCTCCTGCTTTCATTGATCTGGTTTTTTTTGTTTTTTTTGTTTTTTTTGTTTTTTTGGGTTTTTTTAGTTTCTATATCATTTATTTCTGCTCTAATCTTTATTATTTCCTTCCTTTCACTGGTGTTAGATTTTGTTTGTTGTTCTTTTCCTAGCTCCTTTAGGTGTAAGGTCAGACTGTTTATTTGAGATTTTTCTTGCTTCTTAGTTAGGCCTGCATTGCTTTATACTTAGCTCTTAGAACTGCTTTTGCTACATCTCAGAGGTTTTGTATCATTGTATTTCCTTTTTCATTTGTTTCCATGTACCTTTTTATTCTTTTATTTTCTGGCTGACCCATTTATTCTGTAGTAGTCTGTTATTTAACCTCAATGTATTTGTGTACTTCCCAGATTTTTTCTTGTGGTTGATTTCTAGTTTCCTATTTTTGTGGTCAGAAAAGTTGCCTCGTATGACTTGACTGTTTGTGAATTTGTTGAGGCTAGTTTTGTGGGCTGATAGGTGATCAATTCTGGAGAAGGTTTCCATGGGCTCTTGAAAAGAATCTGTATTCTTCTTGAGGATGGAATGCTCTGAATATGTCTGTTAAATCCATCTGGTCCAGTTTGTCATTTAAAGCCATTGTTTATTTGTTGATTTTGTTTAAGTAATCTGTTGATGTAAGGGGAACGTTAAAGTCCCCTACTGTTATGGGGCACCTGGGTGGCTCAGTCAGATGAGCGTCTGACTTTAGCTCAGGTCATGACCTCACAGTTTGTGAGTTCAAGCCCCGTGATGGGCTCTGTGCCAACAGCTCAGCACCTGGAGCCTGCTTCGGGTTCTGTGTCTCCCCCTCTCTCTGCCCCTCCCCTGCTTGCATTCTGTCTCTTCCTCTCTCCCTCAAAAATAAACATTAACAAAAAATTTTAAGTCCCCTACTATTATTATATTATTATAAATTATGTTATTAACTGTTTTATGTATTTGGATGCATAAATATGTACAGTGTTTTATCTTCTTGTGGGATTGCCTGCTTTATGATTATCTACTGTCTTTGTCTCTTGTTACAGTCTTCATTTTAAAGTCTATGTTGTCTGACATAGGTATTGCTACTCCATCTTTTTTTTGGCGTCCTTTTGCATGCTTGATGTTTATCCATCCTCTCCCTTTAAATCTGCAGGCGTCTTTCTGTCTAAAGGAGTTTCTTGTAGGTAGCATATAGATGAGTCTTGTTTTTTTTATCCATTCTGTCACTCTGTCTTGATGAGAGCATTCAGTCCATTTACATTCAAAGTACTTATTGATATATATGTATGTATTACCTTTTTTACCTGTTTTGTGGTTTTTTGTGGAGACTTTCCTCTGATCCTTTCTTGTCTTTCATAATTTGATTGTTTTCTTTAGTGATTTTTTGGATTTCTTTCTCTTTAGTCTTTGCATATTTATTTGTGGTTTTTTGATTTGTGGTTACCATTGGGTTTGTATGTAACATATTCTGTATATAGCAGTCTATATTAAGTTGATGGTTATTTAAGTTTGAACCCTTCTTTTACTTCTCCCTACATTTTAGGTATATGTTGTCGTATTTCACATTCTTGTATTTTGTGAGCTCCTTGACTGATACTTGACAAATTTATTTTTACTTTTGTGTTTATTTATTTATTTTTATTTTTGTGTTTTCTATCTTCATACTGTCACTTTGGTCTCTCCTTTTTACTGATAGAACCTCCTTTATTATTTTTTGCATTTTTTTTTTTATTTGAGAGAGAGAGAGAGCACTGAAGTAGAGTAGGGGCAGAGAGGGAGAGAGAGAATTCCAAGCAGGCTCCACTCTGTCAGGGCAGAGCCCAGCACAGAGCTTGATCCCATGAACCATGAGATCATGACCTGAGCCAAAATCAATAGTCAGATACCTAACCAACTGAGCCACTCAGGTGCCCCTAGAGTCCCTTTTAATATTTCTGCTTTGCTTTGCTGGTTTAGCAGTCATGGACTCTGTGAGTTTTTGTCTGACAAAATCTTTATCTCTCTTTGTATTCTGAATGATAGCCTTGCTGGATAGAATATTCTTGGCTGCAGGTTTTATCCATTCAGTACATTGACTCTATCACACCATTCCCTTCTGGCTGGGAAAGTTTGTGCTGAAAAGCCCCTGGTAGCTTTAGGGAGTTTCCCTTTTATGTAACTGTTCTTTTCCTTTAAAAATTTTTTCTTTACTATATTTTGCCATTTTAACTGTAATATATCTTGGTGTGAATCTTTTTGTTGACTTTGTTGGAGGTTCTCTATGCCTACTGGTTCTGGATATTTGTTTGCTTCCCTAGATTAGGGTAGTTTTCAGCTATTGTCTCTTCAAATAAACTTAATGCCTTGTTTTCTTTGTTGTTGTCTTCTAGGACTCCTTATAATGTGAATGTTACTATCTTGGAGTCACTGAGTTCCCTAAGTCTACTCTTATTTTTCATTATTCTTTTTTCTGTGTTTAGCTTGATTACTTTCCATTACTCTGTCTTCTAGGTCATTGATTTGTTCCTCTGCTTCTTCTAGCATGCTGTTCATTCCATCATGTGTGTTTCTCACTGCATTTATTGAGCCCTTTATCTTTGCTATGGTATTCCGTATCTCTGTGTTCAGGGTCTCACTTATGTCTTCCACTCTTATCTCAAGTCTAGTAAGTATCCTTATGATATTTACTTTAAATTCTCTATCAGGCATGTTACTTATATCTGTTTTTCCTAGATATCTGGCCATTGTCTTGTCCTGGATTTTTCATTTGGGTTCAATTTCTCTGTCTTCTCCTTTTGTCTTAAGTCTCTGTTCCTATTTCTCTGTGTTAGGAAAGTCACTTATGTCTCCTGTCCTTGAAGGTAATGGCCTCATGAAGAAGAAGTCAACAGTGCCCTGCTGTGTAGCGTTCTTGTTCCCTAGGGCTTGGTACTTCTGGGAGTGTGTCCAATGTGTACTCTGTGTGATCAGCTATTGTGTCCTAGCTGCCTTTTCTTTCAGGCCAGTCATCTGCAGAGGCTCTTTGTGTGTTATGGGCTGTGTTTGGCCCCTGGCCTGAATGTGGCGCATTTTAACTGTGTTCTGGTCTGCTTTTGAAATGAGACCTGTTGGCACTGCTGCTGGAAGCAAGGCCCTGCAAAATTCCCAGGTTGGGAGACATGGTGTTTAAGGGGTGTGGACTGGTCTTCTGGGGGAGAGGGCCTGCTGGGACTGAGGCAAGTGTGACTGGGAGGAGCAGTTCCACTGGCGCATGATGGGGGCAGGGCTTGGTGCAAGCAAGTTAGGTAGGGAGTGTGGGTATTGTGCTGCTTCCCCTAGGTGGCTCTGTGCTTATGCTGAGGTTGCTGGAGGGAAATGGTCCCAGCTGTTGCCTTTGTTCCTGGTGGGTTTTCTCCCTGAATGCTGCCTTTCTAGGATATGCTTTGAGATGAACAGATAATCTCCCTACTCTGTACCCCTGGTGCTCTTCAGATCGCTGTTTCCATGCTGTATGTTCACAGGTTGTTTGCCTGCCTTCTTTCCAAGAGCAGCCCCAGTGCCTCTGTGCTGTCCCCAAGCCATACCTGCTGATCTTTAGTACTCCAGGTTAAGTCCTGCTGGTCGCAAAACTCATGAAATTCAGCCCCTCTCGCTTTCCAAACCAATTTTTATTGGGGATTCATTTTCCCTCTATGCTCCTCCTGTGTGCTAGTGTCTCTCACCCTTCTCTACAGTGGTGGCTCCCTTTCCACCTTAGTGGCCACGATTGGTTTTTCTCCCAAACTGTGTCTCCACACTTCCTACTTTCTTCAAGTGGCCTCTTCTCTTCTTTAGTTGTAGAGTTTGTTTTGCCAGTCTACAGGTCAATTTCTCAGATATTTAGGATGATTTGATACTTATCTATTTGTATTCATGGGACTAGGAGAGCCTAGGGTCGTCCTACTCTGTCACCAGCTTCCCCTCTCTTGTATAGCTATTAAGTCTTTACATTTACTGGTGGAATGGATAACTAATATCAGGCCTTAATGTTTACAGGCAAGCAAATGCACATGCAGTGTTATCATTCATCTTATTCAATCATTATATTAACTCATGAAATTTTTCACTGAATTAAAAATAAAAACCAGTAAAGATTGATCTTTCTTTCTTAGGCTGTTTAAAAATGTAGTCCTATACAACACACATATTTATATATAAATTTTGATGTAAATTTCCAGTTTAGTTGATCTTTGTTCTTTTACGGCAATGTTTATGAAAAAAATTTAAGTCCTTCTTGGAATTCAGTGTACTCATGTATATTCAAAACAGATCGGTCTTTTGTGCAAAGCCCAAAATAACTTGATCTTAAATACTTGGGATTTCCAGAGCCAGAGAAAAGTAACAAAACAGAACAAAACCCTCAAAACTATCCATCACATATTGCAGATAAAGCACATAACTATCACTATATTTACCATAGTTTGTTTAGTCTTTTTCTTTATTGCAAAGCTATGGACAAATATTTTTGCTAATTACATAATACCACGTAAGGACATAATTATTCTAATGAAAATAATTATTGTTGGCAACAGAATCTTTGTAGAAAGTGTAGGATTTCTAGGATAATTGGAGTCCCCAAATAATGACCCTTTAAATCTTCAGAGAAGTTTAAACTTTTGAGTAGGTAATGATATATATCTGGTGTTTTGGGTCATTGAAGAATGATATCTGGACCCAAATCTCTAAACCTTTGTGTAATCTCTTTTTGAGGACAAGGTTATGAACAGACAGTTCTTTTTAACACTACTAGTTTTTGCAATTCCAAGATTTTTAAGAAGAATGTGTCTTGGTATTGAAAGTTCTTTCTATTAATGGTTTTAGCCTTTCTAACCTGTGAATATATGTATTAAAAACAAAATTTGTAAATAATTCAAGATGAAACAGTATTAGAATTATGCCATATGCTTTCTACAGTATCTGTTTGGAAATTAATGCTTTTTTCCTCAGGAAGATTATTCTAGCAAAGTTAAGTTGGAATCTACCTAGAACACTTTTTAAAAATTTTTGTGTTCAAATATTTATAAGTAATAGTCTATATTTTGAAATTTATTGAAGGTTAAATTGATAGTTTCTCTTTGGTTTATAATATGGAATAGTTCATACTATACTCAGCCCACTTATATCACCTTTACATCTTTTTGATGTATTTTTATATCATGAGTTTAAAATAACACTGGACCAATTATATTAGGTATAACAATCTTAGGAATATAATTTAAATGTAGAGGCTTTTTGAAGGCTATTCCTTGATAAGATAACTAATTCTGCTGCTGCTTAATTTATTAAGACAAACTTATTTTCAGTCTGTTGTATAATTTGAAAGGCATATTCATACCTATCAATTTTGGTATCTTTTAACACCAGTGAAGAGTTCTAGTGTCACTATATAATCATCAACACTGTATATAACATTCTGATAAAGTGAGTGTAGCAAATTATTGACAGATTATTCAGAATCCACACAGTGGAAAACAGGTTGTAGATTCTCATCTGCAGAATGAAGCCAGTTTATTTGTATGTAGATAGGATACTTTCATTTTCTAAGCCAGGAATTTTTATCATCGAACAAAGTCTTGTAATCATGTGTGTAGGATGTATTAGGCTAAATTTGGAATGTGTTCAGAGCTTTGAGCAGCTATAGTACTAATGAGAGTTTTAACTGTGAAAAAGAATGTGTTTTATTCTTTTAGAAATATCAAATGATTTGGTGATAAGATTAAAGATTCAAAAATTTTAGGACATTCAAACATGAAATATTTTAATGTTTTGAGAAAAATGCTTACTTAACTCATCTGTCTGTGACATCTTAATTTGATTAAAAAAGTAAGTAGCAATAAGCCAGAGTCTAAGTCAGATATCATCAGTAAATACTCTCATCCATAAAGGGTAGAAGGTTTTCACTTTTACTATTTTGGGGACCAAATTTTCTGAAGAGTCCTCTCACTACAATAGAAATAAATTCTAGGTAAATTGGAGAGGTATACCATGCAATGCACTTTTGGGCCTGCAAAAGATAAGAGAATCTCTGAGGGGCAAAGATGCATATACAGATATGCATATACAGAAGCAGATAAAATAGTTGAAACTTAATGGGGATTTGTGAGCTATAAGTCATTGGAAAAGCCAGAGTTGACCTCAAGTCAGATGCCCATGTCAGTGACGGGATCAGTCCAGTAGGCTCTGGGGCTCTAAAATGAACCTATCAGAGTTGCATTAATCTAAGACCTGTGTGGGAGACTAACATGGTTCTCTGTTGGTAACAGTATCTCACTCCCACAAGAAACAAATGCACATCCTCTGTAGAGAAGAGCATTTTTTGTTTTAGCCATCAGAATTGAGCACATAGTAACGTGAGCCAAGTAAGAGCTCATAGTAAAAAAGGCACCAACTGTATAAATAAACAAGAATCTATGATTGAAAGACAGTCAGTAGGAAAAAATGAAGGCAATGAAAAACAGATCTTAGACTCCTATCAGACTTCTGAAGGACACTATGCACTTCATAAGTTAGAGTTATCTGAAAAGAAATCTAAAATACCTGTTTATGATATATTTAAAGAATACAGAGTGGAATAAAAAATGAGAAACAAAAGACTCTTAAAAAATGACCAGTTCTTTAAAAAGAACCAAACAGAACATTTAGGAATTTAAAATAAAATCATTGAAATAAAAATGCAGATAGATTAAACAGATACTGCATAAAGTCAAAGAATAAATTGGAGGCTGACAGAATTGATGAATTTATCCAGAATGCAGCATAAATTAAAAATACGGGAAATGTGAGAGGTTAAAAATTATGGAGGATTAAATGAGGTTTTAATATAAGGTTGTAATTGGAAAAGGAAAGCTGGCAAACTAAAAAAGAAAAACCATATGATTATCTCAGTACATGAAGGAAAAGCATTTGACAGAATCCAACATCTGTTCCTGATAAGAACTCTTAGCAAACTAGGAATAGAAAAGAGCTTTCTCAACCTGAAAAAAGGCATTTAGGAACAAGGAACAGGTAAAATCGTACTTAATCATGAGGACTGAATGCTTCTCTCCTAAAATCAGGGAGAAGGCAAGGTTTTCTTTCTGTTCTCACTGCTTCTATTTAATGTTGTCCTAGCTAGCGGAATAGAAGAAGAAATAAAAGATTTCCAGTTTGGAAAGGAAAAAGTAAAATGGTCTCTGTTTACAGATGACATAGTCATCTATGTAGAAAATTTGATGGGATCTTTAAATAAATAATAAAAAGCTACCAGAACTAGTAAGTCACTTAGTACAAGATTACAGAATATAGATCAATACAAAAAAGTCAATTGTATTTCTATATATTGGCAATGTACAATTGAGAACTGAAAATAATTCCATATGTAGTTGCATCAAAGAATATGAAATACTTCGGAATAAATCTGTTAAAAGATGAATATCATCTGTATACTGAAAACTGTAAAAATTGCTGAAATTAAACAAAACCTAATTAAATGAAGAGAGATACCTTATTTATGGGTTGGTAGATTCACTGTTGTTAAGATGTCCATTCTTGCCAAATAGATCTATAATCCCAACAGATGTTTTGGAGAAATTGACAGGCTGAATCTAAAATTCAAATAGAAGTACAAAGGCCATGGGATACCCAACACAGCTTTGAAAACGAAAAGCCGAATTGAAAGGCTTAGCATTATCTGATTTCAGGACTTAGAAAACTACCTTATTCAAGAAAGTGTGGTGTTGTTGTAAAGTCAGAGACCCTAGATCACTGATGCAGAATAGAAAGTCCAAAAATACACTCACGTGTATATGCAGAACTGATTTTCAAAACAAGTTTCAGAGACAATTCAGTGGTGACACAGTAGTCTTTTTAACAAATAACACTGGAACATTTGGGTGCCCAAATGTAAGACTTAAAATTCTAAAACTGATTGGAGGAAGAAAATAAAACTTTGTGACCTTGGGATTGGCAAAGATTTCTTCAATGCAACACTACAAGCTTGATCCATAAAAGAAAAAAAAAAAACCCGCAACCCTGATATTTTATTTCATTTTTATTTTTGTTTATTTTTTATTTTTTCCAACCCTGGTATTTGAGACTTAATCAAGATGAAGATTTCCTACTCTGCAAATGACTTCATTAAGAGAATACAAGACAAGGTATAGACTGGGAGAAAATATTTGCAAATCATATATCGAATAAAGGATTTATGTCTAAAAAGAACTCTCAGAACTCACAAAGCAACTTGTCAGTTTTTAGACTGGGACAAAAGGTTCAAACAGACACTTGGTAGATAGATGTCAAATAAGCACATACCTAAAATTTTAAAGGCTGGCAATGCCAAGTGTTGGTGCTGGTGAGGATATAGATTGACTGGAATTCTTATATGCTGCTGATGGGAAACGTAAACTTGTACAACCACTTTGGAAGGCAGTTTGGCAGATTCTTGAAAAGTTAAACATACACTTGGTACGTGACTCCTCAGTGTACCCCCATGTATTAATCCTAGAGACATGAAAGAGTATATCCACGAAAGACTTGCATACCAATGTTTGCTAGCAGCTTTTTATTTAATAGCTGATAACCTTGAATAACCCAAGTATCCATAACATGTTAATGGATAAACCATGGTAAAGCCACATAACGGAATATAATCAGCAACAAAAAGAAATGAACTACTGATACATGTGAAAACATGAATTAATCTCAAATTTATGTTGAACGGACGACCCCAAAGAGAAAAGGATATATTCTACAATTCTGTGTAAAGGCAGTCTTTGCTTTACGTGGGATTATATTTACTAAAATGCATGCAGGTTCGACCTATGTCCTTGCTTTGTATGTGCATGAGTTTTTGTTAACACTGTACCATGCAAAACAAGGACTTCTTGGAATATAAAATTCTGGAAAATACAACTATTCTATTGTGATGGAAACCCATCGGTGGTTATATAAGGAAGAGGTACGGTGGAGGAGGTTGGGGAGCCACAAAAGGGAGAAATTATAAGGGGGCAAAAGTTATTAATAGACTGTTAACTAAGAAGATATGCAAGTGGATAATAATGATGTACATAAAACCTCAAGATAAGTCATAAGGAAAATGCAAATCCAAACTACAGTGAGATTCCACTGCACAACCAGTGGAATCAAAATGACTATCATTAACAAGTGTTGGTGAAGATGTGGAGAAACTGTAACACTCATGTATTGCTGGTGGAAATGTCAAATAGTGTTGTGCCTTTGGAAAGCATTTTGTCCGTTCCTCAGTATACACTCACCATATGATTCAACAGTTCCATTCCTAGATACTTACCAAGAGAAATGAAAACCTGTGTCCACAAAGAGGGTCTATACACAAATGTTTCTGGAAGCCTTATTCACAGTAACCAAATACTGGAAAAAATCTAAATGTCCATCACCTGGTCAATGGATGAACAAAATGTAGTATATTTATACAATGCAGAACTATCCCACAATAAGAGGAAACAAAATACTTATATATCAAACTATGTGGATAAGCCTTCAAAACATAAGTGAAAGTGGTCAAACTCAAAATGTGGGATTTTGTTTATATGAAATTTCTGTAAAAGCAAAACTATAGATAGAAGGCAGATAAATGATAGTCACTGGGTGCTAGAGCAGGGTTTGGTGTGTGCATGGTAAAGAGGGAGCTTCTGTGATGACAGGATTCTTCTAAAACTGAATTGTGTTGATGGTTCACAACTGTAAATTCACTGAAAGTCATGTATCTGATTAAGGGCTGGTATTCAGAATATATACATTGTATAGTATACAATATGTGTTTTGTATTGCACCAACTCAAAACAATATAACAAAATAACATCAGGGTTATTTGAAGAAATTGCTGGTTCTGGGCCTAGCGCTAAGAAAATTGAAGGTGAACATGGAATATCTTGTGCTAGAAAGTAAAGAAATGCTCCAAAACTGATCATCAAAACAAGTAAGGTCTGTAGTGGATTTTAACCTATTGAGTAAAATAAAAATTCAGAGGTCCATATATCAGGCTAGACAGACAGATGATGGACTGACAAATGAAAAGGGAAAGCTCTTACTTACGATGGACTGCCAGTTAAGGAAGATAGAACAATGAAATTTAAAAGGTAACTGGTATTTTTTTACTTATTTTGAGAGAGAGAGAGAGTGAGAGAGAGAGCAAGTGGGGAAGGGGGAAAGAGAGAGAGAGAGAATCCCAAGCAGGTTCCATACCACCAGTGCAGTGGGGCTCAACCTCACAAACCAGTTATGACCTGAGCCAAAGTCAGATGCTTAGCCAACTGAGCCACCCAGGTGTCCCCAAAAGATAACTGTTTTGCAGCTATTATAGTCTAATTTGATTCAGACAATAATTATCAGTGGATGCTAAATCTAGGAGAAGGGGACTTTGATAAGGAGCAATATATTTACATGATATTAAACTGTCTCCCAGTAATTACTAATTCCAAAAGGAAAGGTAGTAACTATACAGTAGAAGAATCAAACAGCACTTTAACTGCATAATCAAAATTAAAACCCCCATTACCTTGCAGATATACATGATATGCTGAGAACAGATTATTCATGTTGTATTCAAGACAAAAATGCCTAACAGAGTCTAATTATGTGGAAACAAGATAAATCCAAATTTGGGACATTCTGTAAGATAACTAGTCTTCCCTGCTTAAAAATATCAGTGATATAAAAGACAAAGATTGAAGAGTAGTTCCATAGTATGAAAGACTTTATGTAAAGACATATGACAGCTAACTGTAAAATATATGATGCTGGTCTAATTCCTGTTCCAGAAAAAAAACAGTGCTATAAAAAACATTGGACAGTTCATGAAATTGGAATATGAAAGGTGTATTAGATATATATGTAACAAGGTTAAAAATCCCAAGTTTGATAACTGTATTATGGTTATCTAGAAGAATGTTTTTATATCAGGAAGTCAATTATTTAGTTGTACAGAGCGTGATGGTGATAAAGCAAATGTGGCTCAATGTTGGTAATCAAGTGGTGCATTGGAGTGAACTGTAGAAATGGGGGCAGGGGTTATTCCTACAACTTTTCCTCTAAGTGTAAAATTTTTCTATACATTCATAATTAAGGGAAAAAAGATACCATAAAAAATTATGTGCCAACTAATTTTAAAAGGCAGGTGAAACGGACACATTTCTAGAAAAATAGAACTTTTCCAAAATTGTTAAAGTAAGATTAGACACTATGCATAGTCCTTTAACCTTCAAAGAAATTGAATTGCTAGTTCAAAGTCTTTCTACCAAGAAACCAGTAGTCTCATGGTTTGTCAAGCAACTTCTACCAAAAGTTCAAGGAACAGATCGTTTTGCTGTTGTTGTTGTTTTCTTAGAGACGAAGAAAACTCCCTCACTCATTATGAGACTAAAATGACCTTTATACCAAAACCAGTTCAGGATTACAGGAAAGGAAAATTACAGTCCAATTATGCTGAGGCATGTAATATTAAAGAATCTTAAAATATTAGCACACCAAGCACAGCAGTAAGTAAAAAAGATACAATTATCTCAGAAGTACAGAAAGAATTAATGATGATAAAAAGTGCCAGCCAACTAAGAGAAAGGAAGTTTCTTAAATTGATAAAGGATATCTAATAAAACTGTTAACAGTCATCGTTCTCATTGATAAAATGTGAAAAGCATTACCTTTACAGTCATGGAAAAGGCCAGATGCCCACTATCCTTGCTTCTCCTCAACATTGTCCTGGAGGGGCCGACCTAACATAATAAGAGAAAAAGAAAGAAAAAGAAAAGAGAAAGAAAGGAAGGAAGAAGAGAGAGAGAGATGGGGGGAGGGGGAGAAAGAAAGAAAGAAAGAAAGAAAGAAAGAAAGAAAGAAAGAAAGAAAGAAAGAAAGAAAGAAAATAAGAGTTCAAATATACCAGAGGGATTCATTCCTATTGCTTTTCTGCATATTTAAACAAATATTAGACCTATCCGAATCATCAGAAAGCTGCATGACTATCTCTGGAGAATTGAACTAGTCTATGACTGCCTGTAGTTTAAGATTGATACCTTCATTGTGGTTCCAACTTTTAGGCTGTTCTTTCCCTCTCTCTCTTCTTTTGTCTTTCTCTCTGTACTATTTCCTTATAAACTGTTTCGTACTGTGTATCAAATGCTTGCCTTCAAGAGTCCTGGACATGAACACAACTCTGTATTTTGTACTGATTAGGGTCACCTGTAATACCTCTTGCAACCACATTTAACAATGTCGGGGTGGGGGGGAAGTTCTCTCCAAACTTTTTTCCTAATTTGAGTGAATAAACTCTTTATATTTCTGTCCTCTCTCTGATGTAATTATTACTTGTTTGTATAATAATAAATGTTAAAATACCCAAAATGTGTAAGTTCTGTGCGACACACTAATCATTTTTGGCCAAAGTGGTAATGCTAGACCCTTTTTCTATGTTAAACAATTAGAACATTGCTGAGTATTTAAATTGTTTTCACCTTTCATGCAGATGGGTTAGAATCCTGTTCGTGCAGTTGATAGAAGCTGTAGTGAATAGATATGTGTGAGTAGAAGTCAAGTAAAAATGTGAATGCTTTGAAAGTGCTTAAACACCCTTAAAGTCACTCTAGCTCTTTTAAATTTTGCTCTCCATTTCCTGTGGAATGCTTAAATAAAATTTCTAATTCACGTTTGACCTATGAAAGGAGATACTATCTGATACTGAAATGAGCATATTTACAAAATGTAACTGAATGCTTTGCTGGGCACTGGGATAAAAAGTTCAGTAAAGTAACATAGTCCTTGCCTTTAGATGACTTCTTTCCTCACTGGTTTTGCTTTCTAGTCATAGTTGTTCTGTTCAAGGGACTTATTTGTTATGATATTCTGTGGAAATACTAACAGAAAATATCCTTTAATAGTTTATAGTGGTACAGTATTAAAGTATCTGAAGAAGGAAATCTTATTGTAGGAAGACCTAAAGAAGAATTCTTTTTTTTTTTTTTTTTTTAATTTATGGTCAAATTGGCTAACATACAGTGTGTAAAGTGTGCTCTTGGTTTTGGGGTAGATTCTCGTGGTTCATCGTTACATACAACACCCAGTGCTCATCCCAACAAGTACCCATCTCAATGCCCATCACCTATTTTCCCCTCTCCCCCACCCCCACCCCCCCATCCACCCTCAGTTTGTATTTAAGAGTCTCTTATGGTTTGCCTTCCTCCCTCTTTGTAACTATTTTTTCCCCTTCCCTTCCTCCCTGGTCTTCTGTTAAGTTTCTCAAGATCCACATATGAGTGAAAACATATGATATCTGTCCTTCTCTGACCGACTTACTTCATTCAGCATAATACCTTCCAGTTCCATTCACATTGCTGCAAATGGCATGATTTCATTCTTTCTCATTGCCAAGTAGTATTCCATTGTATATATAAACCACGTCTTCTTTATTCATCAATTGATGGACATTTAAGCTCTTTCTATAATTTGGCTATTGTTGAAAGCACTGCTATAAACATTGGGGTGCATGTGCCCCTATGCATCAGCACTCCTGTATCCCTTAGATAAATTCCTAGTAGTGTTATTACTGGGTTGTAGGGTAGTTCTATTTTTAAATTTTTGAGGAACCTCCATACTGTTTTCCAGAGCAGTTGCACCAGTTTGCATTCCCATCAGCAGTGCAAGAGGGTTTCCGTTTCTCCACATCCTCACCAGCATCCGTAGTTTCCTGAGTTGTTCATTGTAGCCACTCTGACTGGCGTGAGGTGATATCTCAGTGTGGTTTTGATTTGTATTTCCCTGATGATGAGTGACCTTGAGCATCTTTTCATGTGTCTGTTAGCCATGTGGACGTCTTCTTTGGAAAAGTATCTATTCATGTCTTCTGCCCATTGCTTCAGTGGATTATTTGTTTTTGGGGTGTTGAGTTTGGTTAAGTTCTTTATCGATTTTGGATACTAGCCCTTTATCCAATATGTCATTTTCAAATATCTTTGCCCATTCCATCAGTTGCCTTTTAGTTTTGTTGATTGTTTCCTTTGCAGTGCAGAAGCTTTTTATCTTGATGAGGTCCCAATAGTTCATTTTTTGCTTTTAATTCCCTTGCCTTTGGAGATGTGTCAAGGAAGAAATTGCTGTGGCTGAGGTCAAAGAGGTTGTTGTCGGTTTTCTCCTCTAGGGTTTTGATGGTTTCCTGTCTCACATTTAGGTCTTTCATTCATTTTGAGTTTATTTTTGTGTATGGTATAAGAAAGTGGTCTAGTTTCAAACTTCTGCATGTTGCTGTCCCAGCACCATTTGCTTATAGAGACTGTCTTTTTTCCATTGGATGCTTTTTCCTGCTTTGTCAGAGATTAGTTGGCCATACGTTTGTGGGTCCAATTCTGGGTTCTGTATTCTATTCCATTGGTTCATGTGTCTGTTTTTGTGCCAATATTATACTGTCTTGATGACTACAGCTTTGTAATGGAAGCTAAAGTCTGGGATTGTGATGCTTCCCACTTTGGTTTTCTTTTTCAACATTACTTGAGCTATTCAGGGTCTTTTGTAATTCCGTAGAAATTTTAGGATTGTTTGTTCTAACTTTGAGAAGAATGCTGGTGCAATTTTGATTGGGATTGCACTGAATGTGTAGATTGCTTTGGGTAGTATTGACATTTTGACAGTATTGATTCTTCCAATCCAAGGAAAGACATCCATAATAGGTTTGTTTTTGGTGAGGAAAATTGATATTGAGATTCCTATAGAAGAACTGAACTTTCTGTCAGAGTAATAGGCTTCACTAACCAGCAACCAATTCGTTTTTTCCTTTTACTTCCTCACAACTCTGTGCAGCAATATTAGTTTGCATTAGGGATTTTTAGGTACTAAAACTACTTAAGTACAAATGAAAGACATTAACAGTTCTCTCAGGTAACTATGCAGGACTACTTTAGTTATGCATAATGTATACTCCTGTATTCTTTTACAAAAAGAAATGCTAAATGCCTGAATGTATCAGGCACCTTGTTCAAATAGCAGTCTGATGCTGAAATGAAATGTAGTTATTTTCTTTTTAGCAATCCAATTAGTTAAGATGTGAAAAACAATAATTTTTAATTTTTTAAGGAAAGTCCATAGTATTTTTCATAGTGACTGGTCCATCGTACATTCCCATCAATAGTGCATGAGGGCTCCAGTTCCTCCATACCCTCATCAACAGTTATTATCTTCTTTGGTCTTTTATTTATTTTTATTTATTATTTAATTAATTTATTTTTGAGATAGAATGAGAGTGGGGGAGAGGCAGAGAGAGAGGGAGACACAGAATCCACAGCAGGCTTCAGGCTCTGAGCTGTCAGCACACAACTCCATGCAGGGTTTGAACTCACAAACTCAAGGTCATGACTTGAGCTGAAGTTGGACACTTAACCAACTGAGCCACCCAAGTGCCCCTATTTTCTTTGTTTTGATCATGGCCATCCTAACAGGTATGAGGTAATAACTCATTATGTTTGATTTGCACTTCCCATTTCCTAATGATTAGTGATATTGATCTTTTCATATGCTTGTTGACTGTATTATCTTCTTTGTAGAAATGTCTAGTCAAGTTCTTTACACATTTTGTTTTAATAGAGTTATTTGTTTTTTGTTGTTGTAGGAGTGTTTTGTTTTTTTTAAGTAAACTGTGCCTAATGTGGAGCTTCACATCTCAATCCCAAGATCTAGGGTTGCTTGCTTTATCAACTGAACCAGTTGGTTTTTAATCTCTTATTAGATAATATGGCTAGAAAGTATTTTCTCCATTCTGTATGTTGCCTTTTCTTTCTGTTGATTATTTGCTTTGTCACACAGAAGTTTGGAAGTTTAACGTAGTTCCATCTGCGTAGTTTTGCTGCTGATGACTGTAATTTTGATGTTATGTCTACCAAATCCAATAATATGAAGCTTTCCCCCTATGTTTTCTTTTACAAGTTTTGTAACTTTAGGTCTTATATTTAGGGCTTTACTTCGTTTTGAATTTTTACATATGGTGTAAGGAAACGGTCCAGTTTCTTTCTTTTGCATATGGATATCCAGTTTTTTCAACATCATTGGTTTAAGAAACCGTCCTTTCCCCATTGATCTCCCTTGTCAGAGATCATACAACTATGTAGATGAAGATTTATTTCTGGGCTGTCTATTCTGTTCCATTTATTTCTATGTTTGTCTTTGTGCTAGTACCATATTGGTTTTGATTGCTCTAGCTTTGTAAATATGTTTTGAAGTCAAGAAGTCTGAGACCTCCAGTTCTGTTTTTCTTTCTAAAGATTGTTTGGGCTATTTGGTATCCCTTGAGATTCCTTATGAATTTTAAATGTTTTTTTTTTTCCATTTCTGCAAAAAATTTCTTTGAGATTTTGATAGTGATTGCATTGAAGCTGTAGGTTGCTTGGGTAGTATGGACATTTTAACAGTATTAAGTCTTCTAATCCAGGAACACCAGATAACTTTCTGCTTATTTGTGTCATCTTTAATTTCTTTCAGCACTGTTTCCCCTCCATGGTTAAGTTTGTCCTAAGTATTTTACTCTTTTTTTGGTGCTATTTTAAGTGGGATTATCATCATGATCTCCTCTTCAGGTTGTTTATTGTTAGTGTGTAGAAATGTACCTGGTATTTGTGTGTTGGTTCTGTATTCTGCAACTTTGATGATTTCTTTTGGCAGGTTTTGTTATTACCTTTTTAAAAAAATTACTATATATATATATATTTAATTTATATCTAAGTTAACATATAGGGTAGTAATGATTTCAGGAATAGAATTTAGTGATTTATGACTTACATATAACACCCAGTGCTCATCCCAGCAAGTGGCCTCCTTGATGCTCCTTGCCCATTTAGCCCTTCCCCCCACCCAGAACCCCTCCAGCAACCCTCAGTTTGTTCTCTGTATTTAAGAGTTTCTTATGGTTTGTCTCCCTCCCTCTTTTTATATTATTTTTGCTTCCCTTGCTTTATGTTCATCTGTTTTGTATCTTAAATTCCACGTATGAGTGAGGTCGTATGGTACTTGTCTTTCTCTGACTGACTTATTTCGCTTAGTGTAATAGACGTTAGTTCTATCCATGTTGTTGCAAATGGCAAAATTTCATTTTTTTCATTGCCAAGTAATATTCCGGTGTCTGTGTGTGTGTGTGTGTGTGTGTGTGTGTGTGTGTGTGTACACACACACCACATCTTTATCCATTCATCAGTCAATGGACATTTGGGCTCTTTCCATACTTGGGCTATTGTTAAAGCGCTGGTATAAACGTTATGATGCCTGTGACCCTTCAATATTTATCTTTTGGATAAATACCTACTAGTACAGTTGCTGGGTTATAGGGTAGTTCTATTTTTAATTTTTTGAGGAATCTCCATACTGTTTTCTGTAGGGCCTGCACCAGTTTGCATTCCCACCAGCAGTGCAAAAGAGTTCCTCTTTCTCCATATCCTCGCCAATATCTGTTGTTGCCCAAGCTGTTAATTTTAGCCATTCTGACAGGTGTGAGGTGGTCTCTCATTGTAGTTTTGATTTGTATTTCCCTGATGATGGGTGATGTTGAGCATCTTTCCATGGTGTCTGTTAGCCATGTGGATGTCTTCTTTGGAAAAGTGCCTTTTCATGTCTTTTGCCCATTTCTTCAGTGGATTATTTGTTTTTTGGGTGTTTAATTTGATAAGTTCTTTATAGATTTTGGATACTAACCCTTTATCCCGTATGACACTTGCAAGTATCTTCTCTTATTCCGTTGGTTGCCTTTTAGTTTTGTTGGTGATTCCTTTGCGGTGCAGAAGCTTTTTATCTTGATGAGGTCCCAGTAGTTGATTTTTACTTTTGTTTCCCTTGCCTCTTTGACCTGGCCCAGGTTAAAGAGGTTGTTGCCTGTTTTCTCCTCTAGGATTTTGATGGCTTCCTTTCTCACATTTAGGTCTTTCATCCATTTTTAGTGTATTTTTGTGTATGGTCTAAGAAAGTGGTCCAGTTTCACTTTTCTGCATGTCACTGTCCAGTTTTCTCAGCACCATTTGCTGAAGATAACTCTTTTTTCCATTGGATGCTGTTTCCTGTTTTGTCAAAGATTAGTTGACCATGTATTTGTGGGCCCATTTCTGGGTTCTCTATTTTATTCCATTGATCTATGTGTCTGTTTTGGTGCCCATACCATACTGCCCCAATGATTACAGCTTTGTAATACAACTTGAAGTCCAGAATTGTGATGCCTCCAGCTTTGGTTTTCTTTTTCAGGATTGCTTTGACTCTTGAGGGTCTTTTCTGGTTTCATTCACATTTTAGGAATGTTTATTCTAGCTCTGTGAAGAATGCTGGTGTTTTTTGATAAGGATTGCATTGAATATGTAGATTGCTTTGGGCAGTATTGACGTTTTAACAATATTCTTCCAATCCATGAGCATGGAATGTTTTTCCTTCTTTTCTGTGTCTTCTTCAATGTCTTTCATAAGCTTTCTATGGTTTTCAGTATATAGATTTTTCACTTCTTTGGTTAGGTTTATTCCTAGGTATTTTATAGTTTTGGGTGCAGCTGTAAATGGGATCAGTTCTTTGATTTCTCTTTCTGCTGCTTCATTACTGGTGTAAAGAAATGTAACCAATTGATTTTATATCCTGCAACTTTGCTGAATTCATGTATCAGTTCTAGTAGTTTTTTGGTGGCATTTTTTTGGGTTTTCCACATAGAGTATCATGTCATCTGTGAAGAGTGAGAGTTTGACTTCCATGCCAATTTGCATGTGTTTTATTTCTTTGTATTGTCTGGTTGCTGAGGCTAGGACTTCCAACACTGTGTTAAATAATAGTGGTGAGAGTAGACATCCTTGTTTTGTTCTTGACCTTAGGGGGAAAGCTCTCAGATTTTCCCCATTGAGGATGATCTTGGCAGTGGGTCTTTCATATATGGCTTTTATGATCTTGAGGTATGATCCTTCTATCCCTACTTTCTTGAGGGTTTTCATCAAGAAAGGATGCTGTATTTTGTCAGATGCTTTCTTTGCATCTACTGAGAGGATCATGTGGTTCTTATCCTTTCTTTTATTATTGTGATGTATCATAATGATTGATTTATGGATATTGAACCATTAATAGTTGGGTTTTTTTTTAATGGACTCTTCAGGGTGTTATACATACAGGGTCATGTACATTCCACTTTTCTCTTGCCTCTCAAGGGAGAAGCTGCAAGTTGGAATTTTCCTCCCAGTTCTGAGCTGTGTTAGCTTCAGAGAAGAACTGGCATGATTGAAATGAAATGACTTTTTGTGCCATTTCAAGGCTTCTGTTCTTGGCTTTGATCTCATGTGTGGTACTGTGACTTCTTAACTGGTTTCTGGTACTGTACTTCTTAACTAGTAGAGGGCTTTTGGACCATATATTGCTATTAAGTCAGTGTTTTTGTGGGTGAGGAAGAGATGAGTCTTCCTATTCTACCATCTGATGTCACTGAATCTCTTGGTTTTTAAAAATAACACTGGCATGAGTTTTTCTATTCTTGCTTTTCTGCTTTTGGAAGAAGGATATAGGCAAATATTTGCCTTAATCTTTAGTAGATACAAAGATGGGAAAGAAATAGAAAATAAGAGCTAGATACTTGAAAAGTAATTTCATATAGTACATTACTTAATTTACTATTTCTGTTGACTAGAGAGGATTTAACCATGGCATGTTAATCTGATATTTTAAGGCAAGCATTATATTTTTTCACTTTAATTTATATTTCTCTCTTTTATTTAACAACAGACACTAAAGATCTTTAAGGATCTGAATTTCAGTATTAATCGGTGTTTAAGTATATTGTTAAGATGCATGCTTTTGTGTATATGTACATGTCTGTGAGAAAAAAATGAATAATGAATGTGAATGTTTGGATATTCATAGTCATATTGGTACTAATTTAAGTGACTATAAAAGAATGTAAGCATTTGTTTACATTTTGGGGGAGGGAAGGATACATAAATAACACCACAACTGAAGTCCATAGTAAAATATATATTTTCTTACAGTATAATTTATCTAAGACATAATAAACTTTATAATAAAACTTTTAAAGAGACCTGATTTTATTTTATTTTTTCAACGTTTATTTATTTTTGGAACAGAGAGAGACAGAGCATGAACGGGGGAGGGGCAGAGAGAGAGGGAGACACAGAATCGGAAACAGGCTCCAGGCTCCGAGCCATCAGTCCAGAGCCCGACGCGGGGCTCGAACTCACGGACCGTGAGATCGTGACCTGGCTGAAGTCGGACGCTTAACCGACTGCGCCACCCAGGCGCCCCGAAAGAGACCTGATTTTAAAAGATCTAATGAAATTGTTTTTTGGTAGAATCTGAAAAGTTTTCAGTTATTTATTTTAGATTATATTTCTGTGAAAACAAATTTTTGCATTGAGAGGAGCCCTTTAACTATAGGAACATATATATCTTTTATGGAATCTCATTATTTCCTCAAAGTGAAGAAGAAATGAAATGGAAGTTTTTAGTAGCTCTTTAAATAGTTGTGTCAGCACAGCATACATTTGTTAGCAAACAGTTACTTTTTGTTAAGATTATAGTAAAATATTTCAGAATATTAGGAAAATGGAGTATGTCTAAGTTCTTTATTAAATTGTTACTGAATACCTGTCATATTCCATATTCCAGGTACTGTGTTAGGGATCGGATAGGATTCTGTTTATTAGAATGAACAGAACAGAATCAGGTACTAGTTAGCGAAAGACACATTAAGCAAACAATTGTATAAATGATAATTTATGGTTTTGTGATAGCTTACAAAAAGACTTTCAGGGTCTATGAAAATACGTAATGTGGTCTCATTAAATGAATTTTAAAAAGGTTAGGTGTTACTGGTAAGTTGGCTCAGTGAAAGGGAGAAGTATGCAAAAAGAATGAAACATAGTTTTCAGGAATCGATAGAAGTCCAGTATAGCTGGAGGGGGAAGAGCATTTCATAATGTGGTTAGAGTGCCTAGAAGAGATTTATGTGCTATTTTACAGATTTTAAACTTTTATTTTAAGTCCAAGTGACATGATTCATACTTGTAGGTTTTTAAATTTTTTTACAGATTTTTAGAAATTTATTTATTTTGCAAGAGAGAGTGCGAGCAGGGAATGGCCGGGGGGGGGGGGGGGGGGGGCGGGGGGGGGCAGGAGGCAGGGAGAGAGAGGGAGGGAAGGAGGGGGAGGGAATCCCAAGCAGGTTATGCAGGGTCAGTGCAGAGCCTGACATGGGCCTCAGACTCATGAACCATGAGGTCATAACTTGAGCCAAAATCGGATGCTTATCCAACTGGGTCACCCAGGTGCCCCTCATATATGGTTTTTAATTTTGATCTTAATTGCACCGTGGGGTATAGATTAGAGGGAGCCAACTCTAGTGAAAGGTGGCCTGTTGCCCAAATTCAGAAGGATATAATGAGGGTTGTATTAGTTTCCTAGGACCGCTGTAATAAAGTTCCACAAACTGAATGGCTTAACAACAACAACAACAAAAATTGGTTTTCTCACACCTGGGGGCTAGAAGTCTGGTATCGTGATGTTTGGCAGAGTTGGTTCCATCTGAGAGCCGTTGGGGAAGGACCTCTTTTTGTTCCAGACCTCTCATTTTGGCATATAAATGGCCGTCCTCTTCCTGTGTCTTCAGATCATCTTCCTTCTGTGTCTTCCTGTGTTCAGATATCCTCTTCTTATAAAGATACCAGTTGTATTGGATGAGGGTCCATCCTAATGACCCCATTTAACTAAATTCTTTAAATGCATTATCTCCCAGTATGGTCACATTCTGAGGTATGGGATGCTTAGGACTCCAGCATAAAAATTTTATGGAGAAATAATTCAGCCTGTAACAATGATTAACGTTGATGGTGGTGAAGATAGAGAGAAATGGTCTGACTTGAGAATTATTTAGGTGATAAAACTGGTACATCTTAGTAATAGATTAGAAATGGTAAGATGACACCAAACGTTCTGGTTTGACAAGGGTTCTGAGAGATAGGAGTGATTTCATTTAGGAGCATAAACTGAGAAGCATATTTAAGAGGAAAGATGATGAGCTCTGTATTCAGGTGTTCATGTGATATCCAAATGAAGATGTCAGGTAGGCAATTTATATGTGGAACTGAAGCTCAGAAGAGAGACCTGGGCTAGAGACATAAATTTGAGAGACATCAGCTCATACATGGCAATCAAAGCCATGGTAATGGATGAAAATGGCTACAGAGAGAAAAGACCTGTACCTAGACCAGAGTCCACAGAAAATTCACCTTATAAAATTCATGTAGAACCCTGTTTTCCTAAGTGGTATAAGCAGTGCAACATGGAAAAAGATAGTTATAATTTCTACCCATGCATTTAAAAGATCTTATCCCTTAAACGGTTTCATATATTTTATATCATATATATCTTAATACTGTAGTACTGGTGTAATTTTAAATAAGGAAACATATTTTCCAGCACGTATCAAAAAATATTTTCCATTCAGTGAATTTGGGAAACACAGTAACAGAGGAGGCAATAAGGAGTATCTTAGATGAAACCAAAGAGAATATGGCAGCAGAAACCAAAGGACCAGTTTTAAGGAAAGGACGATTCATAGTAGATATATTTGAAATTTTAAATGCCAGTAAACTATGCATTCTCAATGAGGGCAATATTGATCCCAAGAGGAAGAAATAGTTCTGTTTTGTTTTGTTTTGTTTTATAGGGAATGGGGAGGCACAAAAAAGCCCTAGATACTATAATGGCCTCTAGAGTTCAACCCTGCCCTACAAAATCTTATTCCTTAGTATTTAATTTCTCTTATTAGTGAGTAACTAAATTAAATTTAATTTAATAAGTACATTATACTTATATAAGCGTGATATATGCATTATATATTTGTATACAGTTATTTAGCTTTCTCCTTGGAGGATGATAAAGAAAAAAAGTTGAGAAACACTGCAATAAACTGTATAGAAAGGGCTTTTAAAACCCTTTTTCAACTGTAGTTTGGTGACACTCTCTAGGGCAAAGTGTGGGATTTGAGTTTGAAGAGGAACTTGCAATTTTTTGCTGTATGTATTTCAGTATTGAATATTTTACACCAAGAATTTATTCTTCTGTTGAGAATGAGTCAGATTATCTAATTACCCCTCCAAAACATTAAAAAGAATGAAGAAGTCACCATATTTAATTCTTTCACCCAGAGATCATCTCTGTTAACGTTTTGTATATAGTCTTTCTGTTTAACTGTATATTTTATGTCAGGTCCTATCTGTTCATCTTCAAAAGGTATCTGGAATCTGACTACTTTTCACTGTCTCCCACTACTACTTTAGTCTAATCCCCTATTTGTAAAAACAAAAAGATTGTACCAAGAATATTGTTCTTTTTCTCTGAACAATGTGCATATAAAAGCCAACATTTTGACTTCAACTGAAATTGTTTTGTTTGTGTAGGCTTTCTCATTTTGCTGTGTGGTGTTCATCTTGAAGTCCCTGTTGAATTTGTGTCTGTCTTTCATAATCGACGCAGTAAATATTTCTCCCTGAAGGCTATTTTCCAGTAGAAGAATTTTTTTTTCTTTGCCTTGTATTTGCTTCACCACAATCCCTCTGCTTTGAATCCAGAAGATGATTAAGAACTAATTTAAACTTCATATATATTTGGTTTCTTTGATCAAGTCTGTAGGTTTTCTTATTCACAACATGATCACTCTACAGAGATCTCTGGCTCAGAATTTTTGCTAAATCTTTTACTTTCTCTTCTTTTTTGATCTTAATGCCCTCTGCTTCCTTCTGACCTTCTCTCAGTAAGCACACCAACTTGTGAACTCTGCATGTGCACTGATCATCACTCTGTTTTTGTCTCAAAGATTGAGTTGGATTGTGTCTTTTTTTTTCCTCAGACTTATCTCTCAACTTTTGTTTTATATTCTACATCTTACCCTCTTCTAGAACATTCTCTGACTTCTCCCATGGCAGCCTTTCTTGGCTACTTCTTCAAGGCCCTATCATTTAAAACCAAAATTAAAATGAAATCCTTCGTTCTGTATCTCCATCTAAGTATTTTTTTTTTTCCTTTCATGCCTGGGTTTAGTAAGCTACTTTGTGTGTCTACTTTCTTATTTCCGTTTCGCTCAAACCCACTGAAATCAAGGGGTACCTGGGTGGCTCAGTTGGTTAAGCTTCCGACTTCAGCTCAGGTCATGATCTTCCGGTTCGTGAGTTCGAGCCCCTCATTGGGCTCTGTGCTACCAGCTCAGAGCCTGGAACCTATTTCTGATTCTGTGTCTCCCTCTTTCTCTGCCCCTCCCCCTGCTCTGTCTCTCTCCCAAAAATAAATAAACATAAATTTTTTTTAATAAAAATAAAACAAACAAACACTGACATCAAGCTTCTGCATTCAAACAGTTCTTCCTAAATTCATTCTGGTGACCCAACTACTAAGTCCTTCTTCTCAGTTCACTCCTCCAAAGTAATAACTGCTTCTTCTGCTTAATGCTTTCCTCCTTCACAGATACTGTATCTCTTCAGAATCCTTCACTGACTCTTCTTCCTGCACCTACCCCTCCTTTTGAAATGTTTTATTTGTAAAATTTCAAGCATACACCAAAGTAGAGACCAAAGTACAGGGCAGTGACTGGCAAATCATCCAGCTTCAGCAATTATTAACTTGTGACCAGTCTTTTTTTTTTTTTTTTTTTTGGTAACTGTATGCACCTACTCTTTTCTCTCCATTCTGGATTATTTGTTCTGCCAGCCTTCAAATAATATTGTTCTTCTGGGTCCTGTCCTCAACATTTTTTCCTTCTATGCTACCTGCAATCAGTAGAAAAGCTCACACATGCTAACAGTTTCTACAACCTCCAAATGCTGATAACACCTAAATCTATTTCCTCAGCTTAGATCTTGTTCTTAAGCAAGAGATTCTTTACTAGCTTACATAGTCTTCCTGTGGATGCTCCACAGGTTCTAGAAGCAGAAATCTAAATGAGCTCATCTTTCTTTGCCCACCTGCTGCCCCTTCTAAAATTCCATTTTGTTTGATCAATCTCCCATCTTCCTAGTCCTCTAGAAATATATCTAGTTCTAGTCCTTCATAAATATATTTGATTGCTCATCAAGCCCCATCACTTTTCCTGCTGCCATGGTAAACTCCCTTTCACCCGTATTTTTTCAGCAAATTCATAACTGATCTTCCCTGCAGGCTTGCCACCATCCCACATACTGTTCATTATTATCAGAGTGATTTACCTAAAACACAAGTTTAATCATGGTATGCTTTCATTAAAATCCTTAAATATTTCACTGGTATCTATATGGTAAGTTAAGACACTTCTTGATCTGATTCTTATCTTACTTTCTATCCTTACCACTTCCATTTATCCTGAATGCTCAAAATGCATTCAGAGAATAGAGAATGCTTTTCATGGGGTGCCTGACTGGCTCAGTTGGAAGAGCATGGGACTCTTGATCTCGCGGTTGTGAGTTTGAGCCCCATCCTGGGTATAGAGATTACTTAAAAATTTTTAAATCTTCAAAAAAAATTCTTTTCACATCTTTATGCTCTGTGCATCCTTCTTTCTGGAATGCTCTCTTCTCATCTCTTCCTGCCATCTGTATGGTGAATTCCAATCTTCCTTGGAGTCTAGTCCAAGATATCCTGACTCTTCATTAAAGTAAATTCTATGAATTGTTATTTTGCCTGTTGCTTACATAGTTTATAAGCTCAGAAAGATGAAGGACCTGCCCAAGGTTACAGAGCCAATAAATGGCATACCTTGGTATATATCAAGGTTATCTTATTTCAGAGCCCATACCCTTTTACTACAACTAATGCGCGAACATTTGTTTGAAGGTTTAGACCTTATAACTGTGTGCAATAAGATTCTATCAGATACATTTTAGCAAGAAAATCCATGGTAGGTTCCATGTTATAAAGATAAAGTGAATAATATCTGCTTTGAAATCAGTTTTGTTCAAGTATTGTCATTCTAAGTTTCTCTCTGTATATTTATTTAATGAGGTCAAAATTAATGACAAAAGCAGTCAAAGACCAAGCTGTAATTATAAATAACAGATTCATCCAAGCATAAATATTTTAGAATTCCTGTATATTGTGTGTGTGTGTGTGTGTGTGTGTGTATTTAATTTTTTTTAAAGTAGGTTCCATGCCCATCATGGGGCTTGAACTCATGAACCTGAGATTAAGAGTCGCATGCATCATTGACTGAGATGGCCAGGCACCCTTTTATTATTTATGTTTTTAAAATACATGTGAATTTTGTTTTATTTTCAGCTTATTGGTCTCAGCCAAAGATCTGTCATTCTTTTTGAAATTTGAGAATTGTAATATTATTTCTATTTATAACTAAGAAATAGGCCAAGAGTTGTTTTAAGTTGCAAATATTTCCCAAAATTGATCTGATAACATGATTGCATTAAAATTAATGAAAGTGCTATGGTCTGAATGTTTGTGTACCCCTAAAAGTCATATTTGAAATCCTACCCCTCTGGTGATTCTCTTAGCAGGGGGTGCCTTTAGGGGGTGATTAGGTCATGAGGGTAGATAGAGCCTTCATAGTAAAAGAAACCCCAGAGAGTTAGCTCTTCTCTTCTACCATGTCAGGTTACAGTGAAAACATAGCCATTTGTAAGGAACAAGGTCTTCACTTTGACACCAAATCTGCCAGGACTTTGGTCTTGGACTTCCCGCCTCTAGAACTGTGAGAAAAACATTTGTGGTGTTTGTAAGTCACCCCATTTATGGTTTTTTTGTTACAGCAGCCCAAATGGATGAAAAAAGTAAGATGGTATTGGATGTAGGTTGTAAATAGATTAATATCAAATACCTTTCAGTGGCAGTCTAGTTGAATTATTGCAATCTAGTAGAATTAATTTTGTTTCAACATACGTAGGAGCAATTATGTAACATGCTAATTCGATTTTAAAGTGTAAATAAAATGATTTAAAATTTTTTTTAATGTTTATTTTTGAAAGAGAGAGAGGCAGACTACAAGTGGGGGAGGGGCAGAGAGAGAGGGAGAGACAGAATTGGAAGCAGGTTCCAGTCTCTGAGCTGTCAGCACAGAGCCCAGAACAGGGCTTGAACCCACGAACCGTGAGATCATGACCTGAGCCCAAGTCAGACGTCTAACTGACTGAGCCACCCAGACTCCCCAATAAAATGATTTTTTATGTATCTTTATATTTTCCTATTTTTTGCAGGTAGTTATATTTTTAATATATTGTGGCTTTGACAATAAAATTGTTGATAATTCTTTGATAAATAAAATTAACATCTCTTTATGTTTTGGCAGAATTGTATAATATATGTGTATATATGTACATCATATACATATACAGAAGTATATATACACATATATACAAATCTCTTTGTTGTAATATCTTATCCTCAAACCTACATTTTCATTATTATCTCCTACAATTTTCCCATCCTTCTGAATCCACCTCATCTTCTTTCATCTTTTTTAAGCACTTTTCTTGTCCTTTATTGTTCCAACAATTGCTAATGCTTTTTAGTATACATCTTTGGTAACTGACTCTAGTTTTTAGTATGACAAGTCCTAAGAATTGACTGATTAATTGATTGAGTTTTTTTCCCCCAACAGTAGTATAAGTGTTGTCCAGGGAAACAGAATCAATAAGAGATACACACACACACACACACACACACACACACACACACACACACTCACACTCACACTGACACACTCAAACACACACAGAAAGAGAAAGATTCATTATAAAGACATGACTAACACCATTTTGGAGGCTGGTAAGTCCTAACATCTCAGTCAGTAAGCTGAAGACCCAGGAGAACTGATGGTGTAGGTCCACTCTGAATCCAAAGGCTTAAGACTGAGGAGAGCCAATAGTATGGTTCTGGCCCAAAGGTCTGCAGGCTCAAGACCCAGGAAGAGCCACTCTTTCAGTTTGAGTCATAAAGCAGGAAAAAAGAAAAAAGAAAAAAAAAACCCTGATATTCCACCTTAAAGAAAGACAGAAGGAATTCTGTCTTAGCCTTTTCTCATCTCCTCAGGCCTTCCAACTGTTTGGATGAGGCCCACCCACATTAGAGAGGGCATTCACTGAGTCTACGCATTCAACTGTTAAATTCATCCAGAAACACCCTGAAAGACAACCAGAATTATGTTGACCAAATACCTAGGGTACCCAGTAGCCAGTCAAGGTGACTCATAAAATTAACCACCACAACAATAGTAGATACTATTATGTGGCAGTCACTGGAGATACCAAAGAGACATATTAGTTATTTTGATTATGTGTTACAAATAGAGTTATCAATATTTACAGGTATTCATATAATGCCTACTATGCCAGGGACTATTTTAAGCACTTCATCATAATTAACCCATTTAATCTTCATGATAAATGTATGAAATGGGTTTCCATTTTGTAGATGAGGATACTGACGTATAGAGAAATTAAGTAACTTATCCACAGTCACAGTCAGTGTTAGAGTCACGATTTTAACCTCATTATTCTGGCTCCAGAGTTCCTCTTCTTAATCACTACTCTGTTCCTTTACTCACATAGTGAAATCTCTTACGATGGGGAATATGGGATGCTATAGAAGTTTATAACAGAGTGTGTCAAACCTAGGGGAACCAAGAGATGAGATACCTAAACTGAACTCTGAAGAAGGTGCAGGTTTTAAAAGGTGATAACTAAGAGAGACTGAAAAAGAGCCTTCAAGAACCTGAAAGAATTTGAGTATGGTTGAATCTTTGACCTCAGTGGTGTGAAACAAGAAATAGGCTGAGAAAACCCAAGTCATAATGGCTTTGTAAGTCAAGTTAAGGGAGAATAATACTTTTAATGTATCAAACAGACCTTAGATCAAATCTCAGTTCTGCTACTTTCTGTTTCATTGTAAGCAGGTCACCATATCTTTTTGAGCTTTTGTTTTCTCTCTGGAAAGGGACTAAGATAGCCTTCTTATGAGACTTTCAATAAATATTTCAATATCACTCTTTCAGTAAATATTTATTGTGTGTCTTTTATGTCTGGGTGACATCTCAGTGCCGAAATTGCAATGGTAAAACAGACAAAAAGGCTGTGTCAAGGAGTTAGAATTTTCTTGTTTATTTTAAATTCTCTAAGGCCTTGAAAATGTTCTGCTCTTTCTAGAAATCGGTTTCAATAATTCTAAGATTATTTCCCTTAAAGGAATTTATGGTTAATTGTAGCAATGACAACATATCTGAAAGAAATACAAGAGAAGTCTAGGGGAGATAAAAGCAAGCAAAAATAATCCACAGAACAAATACAGAAAACAAAGGAAATACAAAGAAAGCATAAAATGAAATGATAAAAGCAAGAACAACCTATTAGGTAAACATACTTGGTTTATATTTTCTTACTAAAAAACAAAAATTATATTTAACAATAAAATACATGTTATTTATAAGAGCCACATCAAAAGCTAACAGCATAGAATAAAAAAAAATTGAGAAACGTTTCTCAAGTGGAAGCAATAATGACAGTATTAACTTCAGGTAAAACAAGACAAACAGTGGAATACAGAATAAAAGGGTCACACAAATTTTCCATTACTAGTCGCTTCAACAAACCATGCGGAGAAAAACTGGATATCCATGTGCAAAAGAAAAAAAATGGGACCTTGACCTTTGACCATATACAAAAATTAATTCAAAATGAATTAAAGTCCTAAATGTAAAACCTAAATAAAACCCCTGAAATAAAACATAGGGGGGAAGCTTCGTAAAATTGGATTTGGCAATGATTTTGTGCATAAGACACCCAAATCACAGGCAGCAAGAGCAAAAATAGACCAGTGGGACTATATCACACTTCAAAACTTGTGTGACAAAGGAAACAATCAACAGAGTGAAAATGCAACATCCAGAATAGGAGAAAATACTTGTAAGCCATATATCAGATAAGGGATTGATGTCCAGAGTATATAAAGAATTCCCACAACTGCACAACAACAAAACTCTGTTTAAAAAATGTGTAAAGGACTTGAATAGACATTCTCCAAAGATTGCATACAAATAGCCAACAAGCATATAAAAAGATGTTCTGCATCACTGATCATCAGGAAATGCAAATCAAAATAATGAGATATCATATTGTACTCATTAGAAAACAGTATTAATGAGGATGTGGAGAAATTGGAACCCCTGTGCACCATTGATGGAAATGTAAAATGGTACAGCTGCTGAGAAAAATAGTACGGAAAGTTCCTCAGAAATTTAAAAATAGAATTACCATATGATCTAGCAATCTGACTTCTGAAAAATGTATATCCAGAAAAACTGAAAACAGGATCTTGAAGAGGTATCTGCTCACCTGTGTTCATTGCAGCCTTATTCATAATAGCCAAGTGATAGAAGCAATCTTAGTGTCCATCCACGGATGAATAAAGAGAATCTCTGTCACACACACACACACACACACACACACACACACTCAACACACTCACATGAATATTATTCAGCCTTAAAAAAGAAGGAAGCCCTGTCACATGCTACAACATGGATAAAACTTGGGGACATTATGTAAATAAAACAATCATAAAAGACCCATGATTCCACTTAATATGAGGTATACTAAAGTAGTTATATGCTTAGAAAATTAAAGTCGATTGTTGGTTGCTAGGGGCTGGGGGTAGAGAGGAAAGGGGAATTCAATCGGTATAGCATTTCAGTTTGGCAAGATGAAAAAGTTCTAGATGCAGTTATTACTGCTCTACACTTAAAAATAGTTAAGAGTAAATCTGTTTTTTACCACAATTTTATGTATTGTTTTCTGTGAATTTTTAAAAAATGAGGACTGGATATTAAGTATTTTAACAAATTAAAGGGTATTAATTGCCTTGAATTCACTTAGCTAAATTATTCTGTAGATTTCCTTATTAGAGACATTGAACTATTAATAGATTTCCTAATATTAAATGATGCATTGCAGACCTCAATCCACGTATTTAGATAATTCAAATAATTGTTTTAATAATCTATTGAAATCAATTTGCTTTCATATCTGAGAATTTCATATTTGTATTTAAAAGAAATTTTTTTAATGTTTATTTGAGAGAGAGGCAGAGTATGAGTAAGGGAGGAGCAGAGAGAGAGGGAGACACAGAATCCAAAGGAGGCTCCTGGCTCTGAGCTGTCAGCACAGAGCCCAAAACGGGGCTCGAACTCATAAACTGTGAGATCATGACCTGAGCCGAAGTTGGATGCTTAACTGACTGACCCACCCAGGCACCCCTTGTGTTTGTATTCTTAAGTAAGATTGACCTAAATTTTCTTTCCTGGGGGTACGTATATGTGTGTAGAAGTAGATCTATAATCATCAGATTTTCTTTAGAGGAAAAGCTTTCAGTTTTTCACCATTTTGCTATTCTGTCTGGGCTTTTCATATATGGCCTTTATTATGTTGAGGTAATTTTCTGTTCCTAGGTTTTTTAGTGATTTTTATCATGAAAGACTATTGAATTTTGTCACATGTTTTAGTGTGCATCAGTTGAGATGATCACATGCCTATGTCCTTCATTCTGTTTATGTCTTGTGTTATAAAAGTTTTTTTCATATAAAAACATTTACTTTAAAGTGCATAATATACAATACACATACTACATAATATACATATTACATAAAATCTTGGGCATCTGAATATATTTTCTGATCATTATGTAGGAAATGAACAATTAGTTGATTTGCTTTTTTTTATGATACACAGTACACAGTTGAATTCAAAGCAAATTCACATTAAAAAAGAAACCAATATTGAACACCGAAATGTATGTAGGTACAAAAGTGAGAAATCAGTACTTTTCATTTGGTAACTTTTTTTAAGTTTATATCTTTGCAAACTGGAATTTTATTTGTTGCAAGTACAAAACTAAAATAGAATTAAAGAGTTTTCTCATTTTGTAGGACATATTTGAATATTAGGTATATTTTATTTTTGTTATTAGGGCTAACCATATGAATTGCATTTTTGTACTTCGGAATTAGAATATTGGCAACTTGATATACACCACACCTATAGAAATACCTTAAAAGTACTTGGCGAAATTTCTAGAAGTGTGATCTGTTTTAACAAATTATACTTGAACTAATGTTTCTCTTTTTAGTAATTACTTTCTAAAACATTTATTCAAAGTTGAGTGAAGTATTGTGCTGAGTAGTAGTAATTCCTGTGACTTAAAAAAACTTTTTTAACTATACTTTAGGCAGTACTCTCTTGTAATTAGTGAATCCTTTTCTGGCGGGGGGGGGGGGGGTCATTCCTGGTCTAAGCTTGCTTTCTTCATCATTTTGTTATGGTCACACAGTTATCTTCTACATCTATAAGGAAGATGGTAATATAATTGTAATAATAAATAACTAAATTCATTGTGGGCTTATTATATGTCAGGGACTGTCCCAACACTTTACTTTTATAAACTTTTTTTAACCCTTATTATAATAATACTGCAATGAAATGTAGGTACTGTTGTCATCACCGTTTGGCAGCAGATAGAAGGAGGCTCAGAATGATGAAACTTGCCCAGGCTCATATAGCCGGTAAGTAGCAGAGAAGGATGATGGCTCACTACTTGAACATGAGACATGATTTGAGTCAGATATATGTTCCTGTTTAGTTACCTACTAATGCCAGTGTTTGATAGTTAGATGGTTTAGAAAATTCCACTTAAATACATTTGGAATAAAAAATACGTTTGGAATAAATGTTTAATGTCATATCTTCTTATCCATTACAATATTTTTTAAGTTTATTTATTTTGAGAGACAGAGAGAGCGGAGGAGGGGCAGAGAGAGAGGGAGAGAGAGAATCCCAGGCAGGCTCCATACTGTCAGCACAGAGCCCCACGTGGGGCTCGAACTCACAGACCGTGAGATCATGACCTGAGTGAAACCAAGAGTCAAATGCTTAACTGACTGAACCACCCAGGCCCCGCTCCATTACAATTTTTAATAATTAATGAATACATCCCTGTTTTTGGGTCACAGGATGGACAATCTGAAATTTTGTACACTTTTTGGAATTCAGTTACTCAAGCACTTTCTTCTCAGTTTCGCGTGGCAACAGATTGTAAGTATGCTATTTATTGTACAATTTCATTTCAGCATTTTCCACTTCAAAATTTAATGTCTAGAAGTTTTGCTTTATTGGTTTATAAAACACATGTTTGTAAAACTCATTGACTAATTGTCATTTCTTATGCTAGCCATATATTCAGATTTATAAGCAATAAGTTAATTTCTTAATATTTTTATAATTAGTATGTGGATTAAAATTCTCCAGAAGAATGAGTGAATTCTCCATAATTCAAACAAAGAGGAACTCTGAAGTTTTCCTGTATAAAGGGTATAAAGCAGTTAATGTTGAAGAATTTATTTGATGCTTATAGAATTATTTTCTAACTGAAAGATACCAAAATGCTAAGACTTCATAGTTATTTTATTATTAAAAATGAGGATTTGATGAGTGAACAGATGAAATACCTTCATCATGAATTTAAAGTTGGTTATTCAAACATGATCCCCAAAATTTGTTTATTATTTATTTATTTATATTTTTTGATCATGAAATAATGGCACTGCCTAATCACTGAATGTAAAAAGGGTTTTGGAGTTTCTGTGTAAATTTTTATTTACAAATGTTATGAAAGTACCTAGTAGATGTTAACATTGTTTAGTCACCAGCAAGCCAGAGTTGAATAAACCACACTACTTTGCTTCTCTACTTCTGTTTCTGAGGAACTATGCGGCAAGGCAGTCACCACAGGGGAGGTCTTCATTCGTGTGTGCCCAAATAGAACTTACGCAAAGCGTGTATTTAGGACTGATTGACTCCATTTACTTTTACAAATTACACTATTCAGAGAATGCTGTGTGTCTCCCTGTGTTAGGTATCTATTTTGGTCAACTTTTTTGAGATATAACTTATATACAGTAAAAGTCACCAATTGTAAGAAAATTCTATGCATTTTGACAGTCGTTTCTATCCTTTTACCCACCATGACAATTAAGATACGAAACACTTCCATCACCCCCCAAGTTTCCCTCATGTACTTTTGTAATCACCTAACTCCCACCTCTTGGCTCCTGGCAACTGATGATCAGCTGTCTGTCAGTAAAAGCTTTTCCTAGACTTTTGTAAAACTAGTATCATACAGGCTATGTTCTTTCATATCAGCATAGTTATTGTAAGATTCATCCATGTTGTTGCACATATCAGTAGTCCCTTTTATTGCTAATTAATATTACAGTATATATATTATAGAACTATTTGTTTATCCATTCCCCAATTGGGAGACAACTAGATTGTTGCAGTTTGGAGTTATTATGAATAAAGCTACTGCTATTGTTCACGTAGAAGGTTTTTGTAGACCTATGTCTTCATTCTTGGGTAAATATATGAGTGTAATTGTCTCATCATTTTATAAGTATATGTTTAACTTTGTAAATGACTGCTAAGCTATTTTCCAGTATGGATGGACCATTTTACATTCCCATCAACAATGTTTGGTAATTCCAGTTGCTCTATATCCTTATCAATCCATGATATTATCAGTCATTTTTTATATTGGTCATCCTTGTGAATGCATAGTGGATTTTCATTGTGGTTTTAACTTCCACTAGCTTAAAGACTTAATGATGACCATATTTTCACATGCTCATTAGGTATCTGTATAGCTTCTTTGCTCACGTGTTTGTCAAAGTTATTGGCTTTTAAAAAAATTGTTGATTTTTATTTTTTAATTATTGCTTATTATTAAGTGTTAAGAGAGCTTTCTATATTCTAGATTCAAAGTCCTTTCTCAGATGTATGTTTTGCAAATATATTTCCTTTGTGATTTGCCTTTTCATTTTCTTAACAGTGTCTTCCACATGATAAAAGTTAATTTTGATAAAGTCCAAGTTATCCATTTTTCTTTTATAATTTCTGGGGTTTTTGTTTTGTTTTGTTTTGTTTTATTTCTTGACTTAAGAAATCTTTGTCTAACCCAAGACCAGAAGTACTTGCCCCTGTATTTTTGTCTGAAAGGTTTACTAAGTTCTTTTGAAGTTAATTTTTTGCATATGGTATGAGATAAGGTAAAGGGTATTTCTTTGAATATAGATCGGGAAGATCATATTCTGCCTACTGACTGACCTGGCACTCTTGCAGAAAAATCACGTGGTTATATATGTGTAAGACTATTTCTGGAGTCTGGTTTTTCCTTTTTTTTTTTTTTTTTTTTTTTTTGGTATATCTGTGTAATCACTAATGTGTAATTTTTTCTATTTTATCTAATTTATCAAAGTAATTTTTGTTACTCTAGGCCCTTTGCATTTTTATATATATATTTCAGAGTCAAGCTGTTGTTCCTCTAAAAATGTTTCCTGAGATTTTGAGTAGGATTACATAATGAATCTACAGATCATTTTGTGATGAATTCATGTCTTTTGATCCATGAGTGTGATATATCTTCCCATTGATCTAGGTCTTTTATATTTTCTCTTTATCAGTGCTATATAGTTTTTAGTGTGCTTGTCTAGCACATCTTTTCTTAAACGTATTACTATTTCATACATTTTGATGCTATTGTAAATTGTGTTTTTAAAAGCTTACTTTCAACTGTTCGTTATTAGAATATAGAAATACAATTTGATAAAAATAAGTGTAAGTATTTGGGTGTGTTTAATATTGATCCTTAGTTTTCTTAATGTCTTTTTCTAGTGTGGGTATCAGGGTAATGCTAACCTCAGAGAATAAGTTAAGAAGTATTTCATCCTCTTGAGTTTTCTCAAGCAGTTTATGTAAAATTGGCATTATTTCTTCTTTAAATGTTCGGTAGAATTTACCAAGGAAGTCATCTGGGTCTGGAATTTTCTTTGTAGGAAGGTTTTAAGTACAAATTCAGCTTCTTTCTTAGATAAGGGATTATTCCATTTATTTCTTCTTGGGTAAGCTTTGGTAGTTTATGTCTTTTCAGAGAACTTTTCCAGTTCATTGAAGTTTTCTAATTTATTGGCATAAAGTTGCATATAATGCTTCTTTATTACCCTTTGAATGTATGTGCAGTGTGATGTGATGTTCAGTACCTCATCCCTGATACCATTAGTTTCTTCTTTTTTTCCTAATAATTACATCTAGAGGTTTATTGATTTTATTTATCTTCTCAGAAACCAACATTCGGTTTCATTGATTTTTCTGTTTTCTATTTTCACTTTCACTAATTTCTGCTCTTGTTTTTACTATTTATATTTGCTTTGCTTTGCTTTGGATTTGATTTTCTCATTTTCTTGTTTATTAAGGTTAAGTTTAGATTATTGATTCAAACCTTCCTTTTCTAATTTGAGTGTTTATGCTGCATATTTCTCCATAAGCAGTATTTTAGCTGCCTGTCACCTTATTATCTTTCCAAACACAGAAAAGTTAAGAGTAGTGAAGAAGCATCTATATATCTATACCTTTGATTCAGTAATTGTTAACAGTTTACCCACTAAATGAGCATTTTGAGGCTGACATGTTTGTTTGAATTTTAAAATTTATGAATTATTTTAGGAGGTGGTTTTTTCAAATAATCAGATGTATTATTATCTAAATGTAGCCTTTCAATAGTTTCTCATACCATGTATGAAAGTAGTGGGTTTTTATGAAAACAATTATCACCATGAAGTTTTCTTTAATGTTTAACTTTTCACATTATAAGCTGCGTATGTTTAATGGAATACATTTACTAATATAGCAGTAAGAAAATGCAAAGGTATAAATATACCAACAAAATAGGTAAGCATAATTACAAAATTCATGAAAACCTCAGTTTTTAGGTAAAATCAAAGAAAAAAATGTAAAAAGCTGTTGCAAGGTATGTTTTTTGGCATTTATTAAAAGTGTACTTAGTCAACTAAAAATGTTTTGAAGTCTTAGAGTTGTTATAGTCAGTATTTTATTTCTGTAGTGCATAAATTCAGTTTCTATTTAGAATATTTCTTCTCTCAGTGACTGGAATTTATCAAAGGAAATAGCCTTTAGCATACTTGACAGATTTCAAACCTTCAACCAATTGCACCTTCCAATATTGTTTATTATTGGTTGATTTAGCGTATTTTTGGTAGAAATGGTATAAGGTAAACTTTATTCCAGTAAATCACATTAGATACTAAGAGTAGAGGTTGAGCTACAAAGGAAATGTCCTTATCTGTTAATTCATTCATCTCTTTTGCTTCTGGATCTGATTGAATTTTCTTGTGGATAGTTTTTTCCTACTTTTCTGCATATTACGTAGTATTTGATTGGGTTCCAGATACAAATTTTACATTGTTTAGTACTGGATACTTTGTCTTCCTTAAATATTCTTGTTCTTAGATACAGTCAAGTTACTTAGAAACAATTTGGGTTTTTTGAATCTTGCTTTTAAGATTTATTAGAAAAACCTGAGCAGTGTTTAATCTAGACCTAATTATTTTCCACTACTGAGGTAATACTTTTCTTAGTACTCTACCAGGTACTCTGAATTACAAGGTTTTCCAGACTGGCTGTCAAGAACAGGCATTCTTCCCAGTCTTGTGTGAGTAACAGGTATATTCTTTCTAATCCTGCATCGTTTCTTCCCCCCAGACTCTGGAACTTTTCTCACACACATATGCTGAGTAGTGTTTTGCTGAGTACTCAGCATGGACCATTTGCAGATCTCTGTAGTTAATCTTTTTGTGCACCTGTCTTCTCTCTGGTATTCTGTCCCATGAATTCTAGTTGCTTTAGTTTTCCTGGTCTTGGGGAAGGCAGGGGTAGAGGAGTCTCTTTCCCTTTCTGGTGCCATAGTCTAGAAGCCCCTGGTAGGAAATAAGCTGTTGTTGCCAAAGTGATAGGTTCTTTCCCTACTCAGTACCTTTTGCCAAATAGCCAAATAACAAAACAGTATTTGATGGCAAGCACATAATTTATTCAGTGGCCAGAGAATGGAGAAGGGGGGCTCATGCTCTAAAGGCATCTTTTCCCCAGTTTGGTCTCAAGGTCAGGGTTTTATGGAGTTAGGGTAATTAAGGGGCTGGTAAAGTTGACAGAGGGGTTTTTCCTGGGAAGGGAGAGGAGCCTTCGGAATCAAGAGTACCACCTCTTTTCTTCCCCTAACTGGACACAGTCGGATCTGTGATGGGCTGTTAGGTGTGTTTTTGTTATTACAGTTCTATGATGATGATCCCGAGATCATCTGGAGGGTTAGCTAGCACATCAGACCAGTTGAAAACTGGCCTTGACAAGGGAATTAAAAGCAAAAATGAACTATTGGGACCTCATGAACATAAAAAGCTTCTGCACTGCAAAGGAAACAATCAACAAAACTAAAAGGCAACCAATGGAATGGGAAAAGATGTTTGCAAATGACATATCAGACAAAGGGCTAGTATCCAAAATCTATACAGAGCTCACTAAACTCCACACCCAAAAAACAAATAATCCAGTGAAGAAATGGGCAGAACACATGAATAGACACTTCTCTAAAGAAGACATCCAGATGGCCAACAGGCACATGAAAAGATGCTCAACATCGCTCCTCATCAGGGAAATACAAATCAAAGCCACACTCAGACATCACCTCACGCCAGTCAGAGTGGCCAAAATGAACACATCAGGAGACTATAGATGCTGTCGAGGATGGAGAAACGGGAACCCTCTTGCACTGTTAGTGGGAATGCAAACTGGTGCAGCCGCTCTGGAAAACAGTGCGGAAGTTCCTCAAAAAATTAAAAATAGACCTACCCTATGACCCAGCAGTAGCATTGCTAGGAATTTACCCAAGGGATACAGGAGTACTGATGCATAGGGGCACTTGTACCTCAATGTTTATAGCAGCACTCTCAACAATAGCCAAATTATGGAAAAAGCCTAAATGTCCATCAACTGATGAATGGATAAAGAAATTGTGGTTTATATACACAATGGAGTACTACGTGGCAATGAGAAAGAATGACATATGGCCCTTTGTAGCAATGTGGATGGAACTGGAGAGTGTTATGCTAAGTGAAATAAGCCATACAGAGAAAGACAGATATCGTATGTTTTCACTCTTATGTGGATCCTGAGAAACTTAACAGAAACCCATGGGGGAGGGGCAGAAAAAAAAAAAAAGGTTAGAGTGGGAGAGAGCCAAAGCATAAGAGACTCTTAAAAACTGAGAACAGAGGGTTGATGGGGGGTGGGAGGGAGGGGAGGGTGGGTGATGGGTATTGAAGAGGGCATCTTTTGGGATGAGCACTGGGTGTTGCATGGAAACTAATTTGACAAAAAATTTCATATAATAAAAAAAAAATCAAAAAAAAAAGAAAACAAACCCCTCAAGGGCTTGTTTGGAGCTTGTGGCTTCTGGCATTTGGCCTTAGCTTCTGGTGGCAAACAGCACCTGTGAGCAGGGCTAGAAAACTGAGTTACTGTGACTTGTTAGCGAGTGCCCAGTGATGGGGATGACCGGGATGGTCATAGAGTTCACCTCTTTTATTTCCTGTCTCTCAAGGATCGCTGTATTTTATTGCATGATGTCTTTTAATGCATGGTGTTTTAAAAACCACTATTTCATATATTTTGTCTGTTGTTTTCTTGGTGGTTTCAGACAGGAAGTTAATTCTGGTCACGGTTACTCTACCTTGACCAGAAATAGAAGTACCTCATCTAGTTCTGAGAGCAGTGATTAAAAGTAGATTTCAAAATATTATATGTTATGTGTGTGTTTAATGGTTCTGTCATTTACTTCTCTTTGGTCATCTGCTTTCTCATTGCCCTTAACTAAGCATTACAAGCCCCTGGTGTTCTTCCCCCCCCCCCTTTTATTTTTTAAAATAAGCCCCTGGTGTTCTTTACGTGCTCTCCTTTTTCCCATGCTGCTCCCTCTCAGTGACTGGCCTTGTCTCCTGGGTCATCAAAACATCTCATGTCATTAGGAAACTCTTAATATCCTGTACCTTCTCTCCAAAGAAAAACCTTATTTTCTCCCTGGGGGTCTCTGAGTGTGAGGAAACTGTCCTGTTTACTGATGGCCACCTGCCTGCTCCGTTTACCCTTTCCTCTCAGCAACACCATTCATAGGTCTCTTGGTTCTTTCTTCCATTTCTCCTCTTCTTTTGACTTCTACCCCTCAGATGGGAAACCTATCTAAGTTGCTCTAATTTAGTATAAACGAAAACAAAAGTAGAGAGTTCCTCTTTAGTTACTATTTCATTTCTCCTCTTTTTTATTCAGACTTCTCAAAAGAGTAGTTTGCATTGTTTTCTCTTCATTTTCATACCGTTGACTTCTCAACTAGGTGTACTATGGCTGTCCTCCACCATCCTATTGAAATTGTTCTCGTTAAAGTAAGCAGTGATCTACCCTCTTAATTACCAAATCCAGGAGACGTGTTTTCAGTTCTTACATTATGGGACCTATCTAGCTTGTGCAGTCGAAGGAGCTACTGAAAGGAAGTATAATATTTTTAGGCAGAAAAGTCCATTAATACTTCACATTCAGAATAGTTTGTTACTTCTGATAGCATTATTCCTTTAATAACTTCCTTTGGGAGAACTCAAAAGTTGTTTGTAAAGCACCTTCCATTTATATCGCACATACAGTCCCTAAAGTGCACTGTAGTACTTCTTAACATTACAGACAGGCAGTATTAAGGAATGCAACCATCTGCAGAGTTGAAGCTTATACACAATGTAACAGATTGTCTAAGTAAGTAATATTTTGGCAGAAAATATCTAAAGGGAAATTTTCCTAGTTAGCAACATGTTCTTTCTGATTTATAAATGTTGTTCATGCTTAGTAAGAAGAAGTTATAGGTATAATAAAATATAATCCAAGACAGTGAATTTACTTTATTAAGAAGGAAAGGGGCTTGAACTTGTCACCTTGAAAATTCAAAATAGCTTCTGTAGGAAATCTGCTGCTTTAATTATCTATAGTGAAAGTTATTTCCAAAATAACTTCTAAACTTTATGTCTGTTACTTTTCTGTTGTAGTTTCTAGGTAATAGTTGTTCACCAACCTGTTGGGTTATGATATATATGTTTTTTTAAGTCTCAGTAGAAACAAGCAAAATAAACATTACCATTTTAAACTCTTTGAAATTAAAACATAATTCTTCTTTGTTATCTGATGATTTCCCCAGAATGTCTCATTTCCCTTTGCTTTATTTTTCTTCATAGTTCTTATCCCTTGCTAATATACACATATTATTTATTTATCATGTCTGGATCTCCTTCCCCCCATTAGAATGTAATCTCCGTAAGATGCAAAATACTGTTTTGATCATGGCAGTATTTTCAATGGCCAAAAAAGTACCTGGCACACAGTAGGACATCAGTAAATCCTTGTTGACTGCAAGAAAGACAGGAAAAGAGGAAGGAATCAAGGAAGAATAAATGCCAGTGTCCTCTTTAAAAAAGCTTAAGAACGTAACAGAAACTATTTTTTGAAATAAGTTTGAAATATTCTGGCAAGTGACTCTTTTTAAAAACATTTAAACCCTTTGTGCCGTATTATTCCCTCAAAACTCTTAAGCAACTCCGGGAGATGATTCACACAATTAAGGGAGCTACATGGTATATATCTGTAGTGCTTTGGAAAACAAAGTGTGAGTAAGAGTAACACTGAGGAGATATCTATATTTTAAGATTTAGAAGCTTGAATACTTGAAATGTATGCTAAAATTCATTTTCTTCACCTTTTTAAAAATACAGTGATAAATCAGGAATCTAGGTGTCCTGAGAAATAGGGAGATAAGCAACCTGTATGAATTATGAGTACTTTTCTTTATTGTAGATTTTTTTAAATGTTAGAATGATGTGAATATTAAATGAGATCTTTATTGTGATAGATTTCTTAAAAGTTAATGTATAACTTTATACACACACACACACACACACACACTGAGGAGATACATCTCACACCCTCATGTAAAGTACCTTGTAGAATAAAAAAATTTTTTTTTTAATGTTTATTTATTTTTGAGAGAGAGAGTATGAGTGGGAGAGGGGCAGAAAGAAAGAGAGAGAGAGAGATACACAGAATCAGAAGCAGGATCCAGTCTCTGAGCTGTCAGTACAGAGCCTGACACAGGGCTTGAACCCATGAACTGTGAGGAGATGACCTGAGCCGAAGTTGGACATATATCCAACTGAGCCACCCAGGTGCCCCAGTACCTTGTAGAATTTTGAGCCCTACAACTAAAGCATGCTTTCACTGTAGAGTTCTAATGAGCCAACACAAGGGACCATCCTAAACACCCTGTGTTTAGTACATAAAGATGAAAACTTGGAGTTTGCCCAAAAAGAGGAAATAGTTCGTTGTTGAGAGTTTTGAGAGGAGGAAGTTCTGAAAGTTTATATAACCTGGAGGGAGGTGAATCTTAGCCATCAAATAAGTTTTTGGAGACTTCCTTTGCAAGGACAAGTTTGATCATGTAATTCTCTAATAAAAATCTTTTATTGGTAAAAATATATCAAATCATTATATTGTATACCTTGAACTAACACAATGTTGTAAGTCAGTTACATCTCAAACTGAAAA